>NW_006800088.1:1510382-1588068 GCF_000485575.1 Poecilia formosa
AACTGGAGAAATACCAGGGCCTCAGAGAGGAACTGGAGAAGGCCTGGAAGGTGAAGACCACAGTGGTGCCTGTGGTCATCGGGGCCCTCGGGGCAGTCACCCCCAAACTGGAGCAGTGGCTCAAACAGATCCCAGGAACATCAGACATCTCAGTCCAGAAATGTGCAGTTCTAGGCACAGCCAAGATACTGGAGGAGAACCCTCAAGCTCCCAGGCCTCTGGTAGAGGACCCGAGCTCAGAGGATGAAAAGAGAGAGAGACCACCCACGGAGGGTGAGAAGGGAATAAAAATAAAAAATAAAAAAAAAATATATATATATACACACGTGAGCAAATTCATTCATTATTAATAGCCCGAGTGAGGTGTTTTCACTCATACTTTAATCAGTGGTGCATAATTAGGTCAGCTGTGAAAAGACAAAAATACATTTACTATTATTTAGCAGTTTTTTTTTTATTTATTTTTTTTTAACAATTTTCTCATTGATTTACTAGCAATGATGTGATGAAGTAATACGGGAAACAATGTAAAAACACGAAGAAACGTTTTAATTTCACACTTTCTCAAAGTCATTATGTGTCTTTTAGCCATTTTATTTATTAGACCAGACCTAGAAGAGCCAGTTGTGCTCAGCCTTTGCCTGATGTCTTGAAATGTTGCTTTATTATTTCCTCATGATATCATTTATTTTGTGAAGAGCACCTCACAGTCTGAGTGGTGTTTTAAAACCTGCTAACTGCCCCCCCCCCCATTTCCTCTAAATAAGCTTTTAGTCCTTCTGATTTCACACTTCAAATTTAGCTTCATCACAGCACAGCACACAAATGCGAAGATTAAGATGCTTTTTTGATTTGCAGACTGTAATCTGGCTTTTTGTGCTGATTTCAGAGTAATGGCCTCTTCCTCTCTGAGTGGTGTTTCAGCTCATATAAGTCTAGAACTTATATGAGCGGTTACAAATATGAAAAAAACGAAGAATTACCATTTAACTCTCATTAAAATGAGCCACATGTGTATTTTTTATGAATGAAAAGAGAGCCAGTTTGGATATTGAAGCTTTCTCGCCAGCTTCAGACTGTAACTTCACAAAGTCTTGTACTGTTTGACACGTTTAACTCCAAAACACTGGGATTCCTGTTACCTTAACAGTCGAGTGGTTTGATTTCTTCTTCTTTTTAATGCTTGTGTGGACTTGTTTGAACAGGTTAACATGGCACTTTCGAGCACCTTCTGGTATGATGTTATCATTCCAAAGGATGAAGTAGATCCATGGAAGTCCACAGATCTGTTCCTGACATCTTGATAGATTTCATTTCTCACGCAGAATATAGTGTTTAACATTTTTTGTATGTTTTATTCAGTATAAGCATCTGCATAAAGTTATATCTAAAATTTTGATGATAAATAACAGTGTGAGATGGATGTGACCAGTCAGTACTTCTCTCTAATACATGAACAGTGACATCATGAGGGTATCAAAACATGGGAAAACTGACCAGGACTTTGTTTCTCTTTGACGGTTTTATGTTATTGTTAGCCTAAAGCTAAAAAGAAGAAGATGAAACAACAATGACAAAATCCATTTTCTGTTTTCACCGCAAAACAGCTCGTATTTCAATTTAATATTCTGCATTTCAAAAAGGAAAACCAAATAACTCCTTATTTTGTTTGTTTTGTTGTCATTGAGGGTTTCTGATAGGAAAGAACAATTACCAAAACATGCAGAAACATTATTCACATAAATACCTTTTCAACTTTTCTCTACAGAATCTACCTGAAGATTTCTACTTCACTGTGACACATAATAGAAAAAGGCAAAAGGTCGTTAAGAAGCACAGAAAAGAGTGAATACCACTTCAATACTTTGCTGATTGTATTATGTTGTTTATAATAATTTCTGTGAATGAAGATAAGAGGACGTTTATCCGAGCTGACACTGACACCTGGTGGTGAAAATTCAACATTTCACCTTTCACATCCGATTTAATCAATCAATACTGTCCCCTTAAATTAACGGATGAACTATCAACGGTTACAAATATGAAAAAAACGAAGAATTACCATTTAACTCTCATTAAAATGAGCCACATGTGCATTTTTTATGAATGAAAAGAGAGCCAGTTTGTGTGCGTCACAAGCCCCGCCCATCCTGTCATGAGCCGCATCACACGGAAGTAGCTGAGAACTTGACAACAAGAGAGGCCCGCAGCACGGTAACGCTTTGGTTCCTTGTTTTCGATGGTTTTACTTCGTCGCAACCGCTTGTGAGCAACATGTTGGGGTTTCTGTGGGTACTAGAAGGTTTCGTGTCGTGTTTTAAAGACCTGTCTTGTTGTTTTGTGTTTTATTAACGCGACTGAACGAGCTGTAACAAAGCAGAGGATGTAAGCAGCTAGAAGCTAGCTCGCTGTTAATCCTTGAATCCGAAACTGTTTTGTTAATCTCGTCTCACGGGACAGAGTCTTATCAAACAACACAAATGTCGGTAGGAAATGACTCAAACGAGACAGAAATTAGTTATATTTTAGAAATAGTCGTGGGGGATGATTGTTATGGGAGGATTTGTTCACGGGAATGGTAGCATTTGTCTTTTTTTTTTTTTTTTTTTTTTTTTTTTTACCGACGTTGTTGAGTAGATTATAGGAAGGAAGTTTCTGCGTCTGGCGTGCTAACCAGACCAAAATAACCTGTTTATGTCATGGGCGTGGAGAAAATATCGTCCCATATTGATTTATTGCCTAAAGCTGTTAAGTTACCGATCATTTTACGCTCCTTATATTTCCAATATCTGTTGGTCATCATATTGATTTATACCAAGAACAGTATTAACTGAAGATTTGACACACGTAGACTACATATATATTATTATTATTATTATTATTAAAACGGGAGGTTCACTATGTAAGAAACTGCTTATAAGATGTACTTATGAGGAACTAAACTAGAAGTACTTTAACTAAATAATCAGCCGTTTTGATTTTTATGAAGCAAAAAAAAAAAAAAAAAAAATTGCTTTCTCCCATAAAACCCAGTTCTGGAAATCAACATTTCACTTTCCATTGGAAGAAACTCTGTGTCACAATAATACCTGGCCCAGCAGCTAATATAGATCATACTTATAATAATCCAAATATTCAGGGAGACCATTGTTGCATTTGTTATGATGAAAATGGTAGATCATTTAGGACATGGTGGGTTAGTCACAGTTGACATTGGTGCAATATTTAACAATTATATAATTTGAATACCTTAAATAATATTTTTTTTTCAGGATAATACTAGAATTGTACTCTAGAGTTGGCTTTTATTTTCCACAATTACTCCTCGGAGGCTGCCTGAATTATTTTCCAGCTCTGCGGTGTTTATATGATACACGTATTTAATTGCCTACTTTACGTTATAAAGATAAAACCCGGTAATTCCTCCTGTTTTATCTGTATTTCTTTAAAATAGTTTAATGTGCAAACAATGCAGTGTTTTCTGCAAGCAGCGTGGTTGCATCACACTCCCTAGTTTTGTGCTCTACGTTAATATTTTGGAATATTTGTAATAAGAAGTTAGCGATATGATGGTAGTAGATCATGTTAATGATGCCAATATTTTGTCAATTACTGTTCATCAGAAATGTGTCAGTGTTTTCCCTTCCCTTTCCTCTAGCTTCATAAATTACACCTTTTGTGGGAAGAGTAGATTTTCCTCGAGTGTTTTTGTTTACCTTTTTAAATTAAAGCAGTTTTTCAGTTTGGCTGAACCGTCGGGCGTTCACTTTAAATTGTAATTGGAACAAGTTGGCAAACTTGTAAAGGCTGATAAAGTTGTTTTCCAAACTATTCTTTGAAAACAGTTTGTTTTTGAAAAAGGAAATGATTTAATTGTAAAAATCTGGACATTTCTGGCACATCGCCCACATCTGTTTGTAAAACTCATATTTGTAATCGTTCAACCATCGATTTAGTTAATTATGTTGCAGCAATGGAAAATGTCACTTCTGTTTTTTTGTAAATCAGGTAAATTTGTATCCCTCCAACATACTTCTCATGTGCGCTCTCTTGTTTTTTTCCTCTTTGCAGGTGAAGTCTTCCTGAACCTCCCCCTCCTCTAAAATGGAACTTCTCTGACATTTTTTTTACATTTTCTTTTAAACCTTCCAAGTCTTCACAGTTTTAACTCATTTTAAAGACAAAGAGCAGATCTGCAGCAATGACAGTCAGTCACACCTTCTCTGCGCTCGTTATAACTTTCATAGCAGGTGAGTGATGCTATAAAAGTTAATTTAATGCTTATTACAACTTCCTCATTTAATCCTCTGGTGTCTGTTTGCCCTGTGTTTGTTTGACTGGTTCTGTTTTTGCTTTTTTTCCCCCCACCTCTCAGCTTGCAGCCATTTTGAGCCTGCTGCCTGCTCTAGTAAGTACATGAACTGCCTACAAGAAATTCATGGTTTTGACCAGATTGTTAAAAATGTTTTTAGTGATTTAGTTTTTTTCTGATTGAACTAAGTCTCTACTTTTAACATTAGCAATAACTTGTATTAAGCACGAAACGTTTTCTATTATTTTAATGATATAAGAAAACCATGTTTGTCAAGCTTCATAGCTGAGATAGTAAAAAAGTGAGATAAAAATGGAAGAACATGGCTGTGATTCTCAGTAAATCCTGCCCCATTTCACTCCTCCTATATACACAATATCAGTGGTTTTTTTTTTCATGGTTACTATCCTGAGCATAAATATAACTAAATTTCATTCTGGTAATGTTGCTTCCTGAAAATTGATGAGTGCATTCATTTAATATTCTGTTTTTTTCCTGTTTGGCAGCCCAGTGCGGCCGCGGCGCTCAGGTAATCGACAGTAAAGTGGGAGAGATCCGGAGTTCTGCGTACCACAGCTGGTCCTACCACTTTGGAGTCATCTTTGACTGCTGGGTCATCAAGGGCTCGGAGGATGAGCCCATTGTTCTCAGGTACGGATGCTGACAAGGCTCAGTTTTCTCTCCATTAATGAAAAACTCCAGCAGAGCTCAAAATTTCTACCTTGTATATGGCTGCTTTATTAAGGCAAAAACCAAACAAAAGTCATTGTTACTGATATTGGGATTATTTAAAGCAATTTTTGTCCTCATGACTCAATGAAAATATTTGTTAAAGAAAAACAAGAGACAGTCTTATAAGTTGCTTTTTTGTTGATTGTATTTTTTTTAAATTGCATCTGTAGGAATTTTGAATTGTTTCTAATCTATTCCAGTCACATTTATGAGCACCACAAACAAAGCCGTGTTTCATTTTGTTCATGAAATGTTTCTGTCCTGCCGGTTCAGCGAGTTGAGCCGACAGATCAGACTCTATGGTTTAGTTTTTGTTAATTTGCCGTTTCCACCTTCTCCCTCAGCTTTACTCAGTTCTCTGCTCAGTGTGAGAAAGAGCGGCTGTCCATCAGATCCTCGTCCGGAGGAGAGCAGCATGTCCTCTGTGGCGACAAGCTGCCGCAGCCGATGGAGTTCCCGGGGGGAAACATTACCCTGGTGCACCAGTTTTATCCCCACTCCTACCCCGTGTCGTCATTTATGCTAAACTTCGCCAGAGGTATGAATTTAGTTTTTCTTTTTTTTGTTTTTGTTTTCTTGCTGAAATCTGTTGTTTTGCCTGAAACTCCCGTTCGCTGCTGTCCAGACTCGGGTTACTGTCCGTCGGAGACGTCGTTCCAATGTCCCAGCGGCCGCTGCCTGCCTCTGTCCTGGCACTGCAACGGGCAGGTGGAGTGTCTCGATGACGACCTCCATTCAGACGAGGAGGACTGCGACGATTACGTCGACTACCCGGAGCAGAGACCTTTGACCTACACAGACAGGAACACGGGCCGGGACCCCGAGAAAGGCAGGACCGTCGACAAAGGCTGGGTGAGGTCGACGGAGCGTTACATCTTCCCCGACGACTGGTCGCTGCTGGGTGATTCGGGCCGGACCAGTCCGGAGCAGCCCACCCAGAAGGAGCTGGTCGCCACTCCCACCCCCATCGAGTGGCCCTGCGGGGGGGTGCTTAAGACCTTCTATGGCACCTTTTCCTCTCCGTCGTCTGAGGGCGGCAGGATGCTGTGCGTCTGGACACTGGACCCGCAGGACTCACGGCCGCTCAGGCTGGACCTGCAGCAGATCTTGCTGGGCTCCTGGGACACACTCACCGTCTACAACCGAGAGGGGGGCAAAGGAGACATCATCAAAAACGTGAGTTTATGTCACGGAAAAACTGCAACCAGATGTTTGTAATAAAACACACTGTGTTTGTTTGTAATATCTTTGTTTATTTGTTATGTTGCTTTGCTAGGGACTGGAGCTGTTGCAATAAACAGTAAATCAATGAGTCACATAATAACTTAAAACAAAGTCAATCATTTCCATCTGCATGATTGGTTGTTTTTCTCTTTTCTCTCTTTCTACTAAAAACTGGATGATAAAGTCTTCAGTTTGCTGCTTTGGTCCATTTTAAAAGGACAGTTTTGTTTACACAGACTTCATAATTCATTTTATTTGTTATTTCTGTTGTTTTAATTTATTTGGCTATTTAAAATGTCTTCCAGTTCCAGAGTTAAATGTTCTTTATACTTTAAAGTGTATTGATTATTGAGAATGTGTTTCATTACCATTGTATAACTTGAAAATGGTCTCAAAATATCAATATTATAGTTTATTGCAATGACTTCTGGGACAATTTTTCATTCAGCAAAATTTGTCATTGTGACAAACAATAACATAGACAAACTGAATAAATCAGCATAGTGTAAGTTCAAACGCAGCACGTATCCCCAGATGGTCTAAAATCTATTAACAAGTGAAATAGTAATAATAATGTAAAATAATAAAACACAATATTGACAACATATGCAAAAATCACACATATTTTGATGTGTCTCTGCATTCGAACAGATCACCAGTGCGTTGAATTACAAATCTGTCAAAGTGGAGTCCCACACCGGCCTCATGTCGCTGGTGTTCGAGAAGGCGGCCGGCTCCGCGGGGACCGGCTTCAAAGCCACGTTCCACGTGGGCAGCTACTGCCCGCCGTGGGAGAGCCGGTGTGGCGGCGCGGCGGGCGGCTGCTTCACCAAGGAGCAGCGCTGCGACGGGAAGTGGGACTGCCCCGAGACCGGCAAGGACGAGCAGGGCTGCAGGGGCTGCAGCGAGAACCAGTTCGCCTGCGGCCTGGCGGGGCAGAGAGCGCTGCCGCCCAGCCGCTACCCGGGAACGCCGGTGTGCTACCCGGTGACGGAGAGGTGCAACTACCAGCTGTACTGCACCGACGGCAGCGACGAGAAGGACTGCAGCGTCTGTCAGCCCGGGACCTTTCATTGCGACAGCAACAGGTCAGAGTTCACACTGGACACAGAGATCTTTATAAACTCATATGACATGTTGGAACAAGGTCATTTATAGAATCGTCTATCATTTATCGTTACAAATTCCTTATAAAAATTTTGGATTTATTGCCTCGTTAAGTCCCAATTAATGATGTTTAAAATCCCCTAAAGCTGTACTTTTTGTCGAGATTTTCTCTTCACTCTTTGAATTGAAGTTTCAAACCGGTTGTTCAAATCAGTCATGTAATTACAGCCTCTAACGTAGCGCAGTGTTGAAATCGGTCGTTCAGCATCTCTTCATGGTTTCCTGTTGAGTCTTGCAGCGAACAAGTCGGCGGATGAATTTCCTCGTACTCCGGTAACACTCGGCCCTGCGTTTCCCCTGCAGGTGTGTGTTTGAGAGCTGGCGCTGCGACGGCCAGGTGGACTGTAAGGACGGCACGGACGAGCTCGACTGCACCGTCACGCTGCCCCGGAAGGTCATCACCGCGGCAACGGTGGGCAGCCTCATCTGCGGACTCCTGCTGGTCATCGCCATGGGCTGCACGTGCAAACTGTACTCGCTCCGGACCAGAGAGTACAGGTAACCTTTGACCTGTGATCCGCTTTCATCCCAGCTTGGCGAAAGAAAACCGGTTCAGCTTTTGGAATTTGATTTTAGTGTTTCAAGTTTGGAAAAATGGGAAAAAAAAAGTTTCCAGACTTCTTTGTTATTCCATAAATGTTTTGTCATTTCTTTGTGTTCTTCATTCTTTCTTTGTGTCTGTTCTGCCTCCATTCTGTTTATTTTTGTTGCCCTTCCTTCCTTTCTTTTCTCCTGACTGTTTTACCTCCTTCCTTTCTTTGCTTGCGTCCTTCTTTCCTTCTTGGTATTCTTCCTTTGTTTCCTTACTTCCTTCTATTTTCCTTTCGATGTGCCCTTATTTTTCTTTCATTACTGTAATTTATTTCCTTGCTTTTTTCTTGAAAGAATTTCTAAACTCATGAAGACTCCAGTTATCATGTTTACAGGCCTTAATGCTGAATTCCAATAGAGTTGTACTATTATATTATTGTAGAATTATACTAAGATCCCTAAAAAGGCCAATAATGACTAATGAAGACTTCCAGAAAGACTTGGTAAAGATTTCACTCAATCAGAACAACTTGTATGCATATTCGCTACACAAAACTCCACTGCTGAAGAAAAGGCCATTTTTAAGTTTGTTGACTAACATTTAAACAAATTCTGATGACTGAAATATCTGGAAAAACACAGAAAAGTTTAATTAAAATATGTCAGAGTCTTCTTTGATTGATCTTGTTAGCATGAATCAGAAATTCAGAATGTTTCTTATTAAAACTGCAGTTCCTGAACCACCTTATTATTGGGTTGCTAGTTTGAATCAGCAAACATTTAGTTTCCCATCAGACCTGCAGATTAATCCTCACGGTGGTGTCGGCTCACTCTGCAGTCAGTCACCTGAGGAAAACAGGAGAAGTTTGTCATGTTCTGGCTCGTCTCGGACCCTTGAGTCACGATGAGTGTGCTCATAGAAATGAACAGCACTTTTCACAGTCCTTAAGGCTTATGCAACCCTCCAAAACACACAAGCATGAAATTAGGTTATGAAACAAGGTTAACCACATGAGGACTTTGTGATTTCTTGAGTTGCATTTTCCTGTGGAACACAGATGAATCAAAGATGTGTGCTGACATTTCCTGACTTTGTGTGAACGCCTCTTAAAATGTCTGCGTTTCTTGTGGCAGCATGTTTGCTCCAATAAGCCGCTTGGAAGCAGAGATGATCCAGCAGCAGGCTCCTCCGTCCTACGGCCAGCTGATTGCCCAGGGCATCATCCCCCCGGTGGACGACTTCCCCACAGAGAGTCCTAATGAGGTCAGAGGGCAAGACATGACATCAGCTTTACGTCTGATAAAGATTCTCACATCAAATGTTGCTGGTCTTTAGTTTTATGCTGTGCTAAAACACACATTTGAAGTGAAAACGCAGGTGGTTGTGATGATGTCATGTCTGACCACTGTCCTCGTCTTCGTTTGCTCCTCCCATCAGACCTCGTCTCTGTCTTTGAGGGGAATCCTGCAGCTCCTCCGCCAGGACGCCTCCAGCTCGCCGCACCGCAGGCGCCGGCCGCGCTTCGTCCGCCGCATCGTTCGCCGCATGAGGAGGTGGGGCCTCATCCCCAGGACTTCCAGCAGACAGAACCAGACCTCCGGCTCCAACCAGCAGGAGGCGAACTCTGCCGCCCCCGGCCAGGAAGCGAGCCAGTCTGTCCTGGCGCGGTCGTCGCTGGCCGTGGAGGCCGTCAACCAGCCGGTGCCTCAGAAACTCGGCCTGCTGGCTCAGACTGAGCAGCAGCTTCAGGAGGAAGAGGCGTCTGCTCCCCTGCTTCCTCTCCCTCCTCCGCCCGTCTTCTCCGCCCCTCCCCCGCCATACGCCCCCCCGGCTCCCCCTCAGACCCCTCCGGTCGCCGTCCCGCCCAGCAGCCCCTCCCTGGCCTCCATCTTCCAAACAATAGGCCTGAGTATCTCCCTCTTCAGAGCCTCGCCCCCTTCCTCCTCCTCCACCTCGTCCTCCTCCACCAACTACATGCCTCTTTCGGCGTCCCCTTCCTTCTCCTCTTCCTCCTCCTCAGACGACGAGGTGTTGCTCATCCCGCTGTCCGAGGACAACACCTCAGAGGACGACGTTCCCATGCTCACCTAACATGGCTTCCTCCTCGCGCCTCGTCTTTCCCTCCTCTTAACTACAACCCAGTCTTTCCACGTCTGTTTGACTCTGAGCACAGGAGCGCCCCCTAGCGAGACTCTTCCTCCCTGTGCACGTCCGGTGCCTTTTTAAAATGTTCCCACTTGTTGACACTTTAAACCCAATATTGGACTGTTTTCGAGGACCCTCCCTCAAAAATGAAAAATAAAAACGACGGCCATAGCTTACGTACGTGGAGACGAGTTAGTTTCGTTTGCGCACTTAGTTAAACGAAGCTTGGCCTGCAGAGAGAAGGGAGACTTTTGCACAGAAGGATTTCCCCCCCCTTATCCAGCTACTGAGGCAGGCTACTGTCAGACTGAATGATGGCGTCTGTGTGACTGCAGCTGCGTGAATGATGTTGCATTTTAGTCTTGCGGTAGACGGGGTGACTGCGTGAACTTCTGCCACTTGCATCCAGTCTGTTAGCCGAGGAAATATTAGCAGAAAACAGTCGTTTCCCCCTCCGTCTAAGTGCCTTTTGAGGAGTTTCCTGTAGACAGCTGAAGCGAATCAAGACGTCCTGGATTTTCGCACCACACACAGAAACACGCGCGCAGGCTCGTATTTGCTTCACGTGGATGCACGTTATCATCGACACTTTAGCGGCTTTATTGTAACCTAGAGAAGAAGAAGAAGAAAAAAAAAAAATTGCATGTGTACTACTCTGCAAGCTGGCAATAACTTTTCAAAACGTTTTTAGTGCAAACCCGTCGAAGTGAACCCTTCCCGCGTGGATGAATGTAACCGACGAAAAGTAAACGTTTTCAGCGACAATCTCTTCGGTGCCTGACGTAGTGGCAGGTGTGTGTGTGTAAGTGACGAAGAGGGCCCCGAATCCTCTAGACGACCTCAGCATCTTACAGGACTCGATTGCTTTCTGACACAGGAGACTTGTGGCGTGCCATCCGTGTTCTTATCGGACATTTTAAAGGTGTTTTAATTTCAGAAAGCTCCAGATCTTTGTTGTTGTTGTTGTTTTTTTGTTGTTGTTATTCTCCCCGCCTCCTTTAAGTTCTTCTTGTGTTTTAATCTTTGCTTTGTTGAATGTATTAGGGTCTATGTGGAGTAGCCAGAAGTTTTCAAATTTGCAATGTATTTAGGTAAATAAAAGAGAAAGTGGTTTTATGATTTAATAAGGTCAACTTCACTGTATATAAGTAAAAATGTGGCTGAGATTAAACAATTTGCACTTTTATGTGTCGTGTATTGTTTGTTTTTTAAGCTGGGGGGAAGAGGAGTTTGTTCTCATGCTGCATTGTGCTTTGTATTCGGGAATCCTGCGAAAACAAACGCATACGGGTGAGTTAACTCTGTTTGGAAACGTTGGAAGGAAGACAGAAGCTTTTCACGATAGATGGAGTCACATCTGTTTTCCAGCTGAGTAATGGAAACATCTGGAGCTGCAGATGTAAAAATCCAGGTAAGTGATGATCTCTGTCCGTCTCCTTTAAAGCATGTGGGAGCTAACTGGTCGATTGTATTTGAAGCTAAAAGCTGCCTTCATTTATTTGTTTGTAGAAACTTCTGAGCTGATGTGAAGGAAGGTTTTTGTATAAATGTTTCAGTTTTTAATCCTGGACTTCGCTCAAGTATTGTGCACAAAGGCTCTTACAAGTAAACTATGCTAATGTGTTCACAGGAATATAAGTTGATAGATGATTTGCTACATTTTTAGCATGTATTTCAAAATCTCGTTTACGTTTTCATTTTTGTAGAACTAAATATTGCAGATTCTGTGGTACTTTTTAGTTTTATATTTTTCCCACAGTGCACTTCCAGCATTTCATCATGATACGAAGCCCTATGTTCTCGCAGATCTTTATGAATTATCAAGTTTTTTGTGTTGCTGTAACAAATTTTCTTCCACTATTTCTCTGTATTTTGAAAAACGTTCCCACAGGACTCTGCTGCCGCTGCTGTGTTTTACTGTTCAATGTGGTGTTCATTGTTAATTTTCATCACCATCATTCATACACTGAATTCAAAGTGCTTTAAAGAAAGAAAAATAGATTAAACACATTAAAAACTTGAACATCAAAAGGGGGGGGAGCATAAAATGCAAATTAAAGCAAATAAAATGCTAAGAAATAAAAATGTAATGAAAAATCAATCTTTGGCAAAATTAATTCAAGAGACAAAGATGCTCAGAAGGTAAATGTAAATGTGTAACGACGTTCAGATTGCAGTGAGCTGTATTTTATTTATAAATCTTTGATTGGATGTTTAGTTTGTCACCGTTGACAGTTCAGCTGCATCCTGATCAAAACTAAAAGTCAAAGTCAAGCTAGCATCTTTAGCCTCATCTTTTTCTCCATCTCAGAGGATCTGTGCATGGATGCTGCTGCTGGTAACCATGTTGGAGGCTGCAGCCAAACAGAGCCGTGTTTCTGATGAAGCTCGGGTCAGAGAGACTAGAGCAGCATCCATGCAGCCAAGAACCCAGCCCAGCTCTGGACACCAAACCAGACATTTGAGACCTGAAGTCAAACAGAGGAGGATGTTTCTGGAAAACGCATCCCGTCCTCCTCCCTTCAGCGTTTTCCAGCCAATCAGGATAAAAACCTGGAGAGTCAGAGAAAGCTGCAAACTGTCTGAACCTGAGAGCGAGAGGCTGGAGAAAGCTCTGGAAGAGGCTGAGAGGGTGGTGTCGTCTTTACTTTCAGGTAAAAAACAGACAACAAACACACTAACGCATACTTAAAGGAAACTAACTCAATCTGTCTGATAGTGAACAGAACCGTGGGATCGTTACTGCTGAGCAGAGACGTCAATAAATACTGCAAGTTTGTCTGGAGGAATTCAAGCCTGCTGAACTACAACAGGTTAATGCTTACTTAGTGCGTTTACATGCAAAGTATTTAAAATTCACTAAGAAATGCTCCAAAGATGCACGATTCCAGGGGACAAATATCATTACTCCAGGTTTTTGTATTGAATTTAGCAGTAATAATTTTCTGATTCCAGGTGTGGAAGAGCAAACAGAAGCTACAGAACTGAAATGTGTCTGGACGTCACAGTAAGCAGTCAGTCCAGTTGCTCTGCTGTTTCTCTCCAGATGTTATCAAACTGAGTATCCATCGCGTTTCTACCTTCCCTCTGCCTGAACAGATCCCAGAAGATCATCTGTCTGGATGCTACGTTTACCCAGAGGCTGACTCTCCTCGCAGGACCGTCCTCAGGCCAGAGGGAGTCGGACTTCCTGACACCGACTTCCTGATTTACATCCATGTACAAACCACTGACAAATGTAGAGCAGAGGTAAACATCCACTTCACTACATCTGAAGTTTGACTATGTCTCAGAAATGTTCTTCTTTCTATGTTTTTATTGTGTCTCTAAAAGAATTTGATGCCACTTTAAATCACACAATTGCTTTTTTGCCTAAAGCTGCAGAATGTATCAGATTACAGTATCAGTACCTCAACTGCAAAGGAAAGCTTGGATGTAATATTTGACAGGATTTTATATTTCAAGCTACATCCAGTCAAACTCTTGTTGTCAATAATAACAAGAGTTATTATTGACAACTCCAAAAACCCTCACCTGGTGTATATTTGTAGTGTGTGAAATGCTGAGGCTCATAATCAATGTTTTGGTAAATTCAGTGTTGTCCTGCTCACTCAGCCTGGCGTCCTCGCCTACGCCGTCCACTGCCAGACAGACGCCGGGGGACGTCCTGTGGCCGGTGTGGTGGTCCTCTGCAGGGACAGGCTGAGCGGCGCCGCCTACAGCCACCAGGCTACAGTTCAGGTTTAAACGCAATTATGTATAATTTCACTTCTAATCTCCTGAGGTGATGTGTCTGAGCCGGTAAAGCAGAAATTAGGTAACTGTGGTTGTGGTGTCTGTGATTATCTGCTTTCCAGACTCTGATCCATGAGATGTTTCATACACTCGGGTTCTCCAGAGATCTCTTCAGCTCCTGGCAAGACTGTTCATCAGATCAAGGTTTTTAGAAAACATCCATTTCTCTTCTTGTGTCTTTTATTTTCTTGGAGGCTTGAAAAGCACAATCTATTTTAAAAGGGCAGTATTATCTAAAGTTGACTTTTTTGAGCTTTACATCATGTTATAAAGTTATTTCCTCATCAAAAAACATACTGGGAGTGTTGCCTTGATTCTTTAATGCATGTTTGAGAAATAATTAATCTCCATGGCAACCACTCAGCTGTGTAAAACGCCTTCGAGGTGCGAGCGTCTCAGCTTCAGTCCTGCCCCACTCGGCTCCTTCAGACTAGCCAGGAGCAATTAGCAAACACCTGTTGGAACTGCAATGCTGGTAAAAATGTTGCAAAGATATTAATAGCGGAGCAAAGTAGCGATTACTTCCTGAAGGTGGCGTTTAAGAATGCAGGAGCTTCTTAAAGAGACAGAGACCCAATTTCAAGGTGTTAAATTACAAAATCAGGTTTCTTTTAAGTCATACTTTAAAGCAGCTGAAGTTAACATAGTCACTTGATTACTTGGAAAGCACATCATACTGCCTCTTTAAAATTAGCTGCTTTAATTTAATTTAAGATAAAATCACATTTACTTCTGTGTTTTCTTTTCTTATGCAGGAGCTTCATGTTCTCCTCGAAATAAAGTGATTCACTCAGACGGATCAGGACAGACGAGGATTTACACTCCAGCCATCGTCTCGGCCCTGCAGAGACACCTGATGTCCTCTGACCCTGAGCTGGGCGGGCCGCTGGAGAACCTGGTGCTGAGAAGGTCAAAGGTCAGCATCACATTTTAACACCTGCCTGACTTTAACCTTCGCTCCTCAGGATGCGTCTGCAGGCAGAGCTTCCTCCCACTGGGAGTCACGGGTCCTGCAGGGATCCATCATGGCGGCGGCGCTGGGAGACCCGACCACGGTCCGGATCGACCCGGTCACGTTGGCGGCGCTGCGGGACACGGGCTGGTACTCTGTGAACCTGAGCCGGGCTCAGAGTCTGGTCTGGGGAGACGGTAAGAAACGACATGAACTGACTAATCTGCAGGATTCAGGTTGAATTTTATTTAATTTTATCAGGTGAAGGAGCCAATTTTGGTTCTCTGTCGACCTGCAAGGACAACTCCTCCACCTTTTTCTGCTCTGGAAGGTAAAGTTGTAGCTTTGCATCTGATTGCAGCAGGAACATCAATTATTTTCACACATGTTTTTCCTGATTGCTCTTAGTGGAGTTGGATGTCACTTCCTTCACCTCCACAAAGGGAAATGTCAGACGGATCCGTACCTGGAAGGCTGTCGGGTCTATAAGCCGCTGGAGAACGGAGTGAGCCGTCATCTTTAGCAAAAAGGAAATCATTACTTATTTCCCTTCTGTTTACTTTTATTATACTTTCCTTTTTCCTTCTATCCACATATGTGTTTTTAAGTTGCTGAACTGTCGCGGTTGGTCCTGTTACACCTGTTAAAGTTCTTTTCTTTTTGTTTCGTATCATTTTCTTCTTCCTCAGAGTGAATGCTGGAGGAAAGAAAACACGAGATGGTCTCCTGCAGAAAACTGGAGCGGAGAGATGTTTGGCTTTGACAGCCGCTGCTTCTTCTCCAGCCTCAGCAGACAGGTGTGTGTGTGTGTGTGTGTGTGTGTGTGTGTGTGTGTGTGTGTGGGTTTCTGCGATAAAACATTAAAACCTTACAGGATGATAATGTCAGAGGAAAATCAAAATGCAATTCCCAGAAGTCCAAACTTGGTTTTAGGTGCTTAATTAAATATTTTTATTACATCCTCTATTAGATCTTCATTCAATCAATAGTCTCTGACCTTGTAAGATATGGAAAAAGAAGAGTGAAATTAAAACATAAAATCAGACAAGAGATTGACATTCACACGCACAACAAATCTAATGGTTTTCTATTAATTAAAAAGTAACACCTTGTCTTCAGTTTATGTTTATGAGCATATAAAGGAATAGATCTGGTAGTATTTTAAATATCGTTCCAAATACTCTGACTGAAAAAGAGAAACACTCAATTCTTCTTTTGCTTTAACATCATTTTCTCTTCCCGTCTTTCATCTGAACCAGGTCGGTGACGTTTGGACCAGCAGCTCTGCTGAGGGTCGCTGCTACAGACACAGATGTTCTGGACCCAACAGGTACCAGATCCAGGTATCTGGCTCTGAATGGGTGGACTGCCCAGCAGGGGGCGCCGTTCAGGTAAGATGACCGCAAATGCAGCTTCTGTGGGTTTTTCTAAAAATGATTCTTTTGTCAAATAAATGAATCTAACTATGAAACAAACATAATCTCTTCAAGTAAAGGAAGGTATTTTTGGTCTCAATAGAGTTAAACTTCTACACTATCATTTTATGAAATTTTATCTGTAATTTAAAAGTTGTGCCAGCATTGTACATGTGTGATCAAATAGTTTAACACTAACAGATGTGTTTTACAATTTTTCCTCTCCTTTTATTTTAAATATCACATTTAATATATATATATTTTTATATATTTTTGAAAACATTGTCTTATTTTACTAATGAGTATCTCCAAAGTAATAATAATAAAAAAGCAAAGAACAAAACATGCAAATACCATTTTTGTTCCAAGATAAACTCACATGCAGTAAAGTGCCGCTGTTCCTCAAATAATGTTTTTGTCAAAACAGGTGAGAGGTTTTTATCTGCAGTGAAAAAGCTTTAGGACTCAGTCTGGGTCTTAGCGGTTCTTAGTTTCACCCCAGACATCAACTGGGGGTGAAAGATGTTCATATAAACTCCATATATGTACAAATAAAACTTTTATAAAGTATTACATGTTTTTATTGGTCTTTAGTTCATTATGGAAACATAAGAAATGTGTGTCACCACTGAGACTTTTGGCTATAACTCCACATATAGAAGTATGAAAACCTAAACAGGATTGTGTTCCTGTCCTCTCAGGTTAAAGGATATGGAGGGGAAGTGTTTTGTCCTGACAGACGGTTGTGTCTCTACTCTGACGTTTCTCCTCCTTTAGACAGAAACTCATCCTCTGGTTTCCCAACATGGTAAGTATGACTTCAAACAGAGACTGTTCTGCTCTGCAGCATGATGCTGCCTCTACTAAATGAATTTCTATGGTTTCTGTTCAACAGTGGTCCTGATGGGACCGTCATTTCACCCCAGGATGTGACCCGGTCTCCTCTCAGGTCAGCTGTACAGGCCGTGTCGCTCTGGTTCGGTGCTGTGTGCGTCTCGGTCACTCTGCTGGTTTCGTACTGGAAGTGTAGGACCTGCATGTTCAGGAGCAGCTCTGTGGCTCCAGAGGATCACCTGTAGAAAACCCGACTTAAAAAAAAACAAAAAAAAAACAGAACCAGAATCTGAGATATTTTAAAAAAATGACTGGATGATTTTAATAGGTTGTTTATTTCTCATTTCAGTGGCAGTTAGTGACAGTTCAATAAACACACTGTGAACCTGACAGTGCAGTGATAAATGATAGTAGTTAAACAACATTTAGAGGGAAGAGAAGACTTCAAGCTAATATATCACTTTTTTTTTTAACAAAAAATGAGCACAATAACTCACAGATGAAGATGGAATCACTGTTGGTAGCATCTGCCTTAATGTGTTTGTCTATTTTGGTTTCTTCTCTGCAAAATGCTACTTTCTTTCATAAGGTGCTAAATAAAAGAATCACATAAGCATGAAAACAACATTCTGAGCAAAAAACTATTAATACGTATGTGAATATTTTGTGAGCTCAACAAATTTGAGTCATTAAATGTTAGAAATGTGATTAAGAACAAAGTCAATTCAATATATTACTAAACATATTTTACATGTAGCCAAACAAGCTATAGAAAGAGTTTTAGTATCCTATCAGATAATAAATCTCCCTTTAATGCTTCATTATGTAATCTTTCAAATGTGACTGACATACTGTAAACATATCATAACTAAAGTTTTAAAGCTGGAATATTCACGAACGACGCAAACATTTTCTGTACATGAAATCCTTTTTAACATGTCCTAAACTCCAGAAATCCTCCTGTATGTTTCTGGTGAATCTTCCCACCAGACAAACTGTCCTCCATCACTTCCTCCACACGGGGATGCAGGTCTGCCTCGGCGCCACACCGCTGGGACAGATCCTGTACGGCGAGCTGCTCTTGCAGCACTCACTCTTTGGTTTCAGGCAAACGAAGCAGAACGTCAAGCGACAGCGAGGACACGTCACATTTTTGCAGTACATCCGGTTGTGCTCCACCTTCATGCCGCACACGGGACAGGCCCGGATGGAGGGGCAGCTGGTGACGCCCTTCACTTGGGGCAGGCTGACGTCTTTGCACTTCTTCAGCAGCTGCAGGTCCCTGTTGATGCAGCCGTTGTTGCTGCAGCGATCCGACCGAGGCCCCGAGCCTTTCCACTCCTTCTGACACTGCCAGCAGAACTGGTAGGTCTTCTTCTGGTCGGCGGTACAAATGACACACTGGACGCACAGGTTGGACAGATCCTTCCTCTCCACGGTGGTTTTACATTTTGGACACTGACGATGAAAGGAGAAAAGGCTCAACCGCTGAGTTTCAGTGTTTTATTTAGTTTAAAAAGATGTGTGGACCATTTGTCGACTCACCGACTGAACCTCGCAGTACTCTGACACAGACAGGGAGGCCATCTTCTGCTCAAAGTACTCCATTTCATCAACGCTCAGGTCAGCCAGTCTGCGCACCTCCTGGTACGACCAGGGCTTGTTGCACAGCTTGGTTCCCTCCAGCACCGCAGGACATCTGAATTTATGATTCCCCTTAAAGAATAAAACATGGTTCATTTGGAACAACTGGACAAAACTTTATTAAAAACCAGACTTGGTAATGTCCCTGGCCTGAGGGGAAACACAGGTATGGGGCCGCCAATAATTTTGTTGCTTCTCAACCTTTATTTAACTGAAGTCTAACTGTGACTGATTGATGGGTGGAAATAAAACACATGAATTAAAAGCAACACATTTAAAGAGTTGAGAGAAGCTGATAAATATTTAGTCTTTAAGTGTTGAATATCTGTAAGCTGTATATCTACTCCGGCTTGTCAATAGTTTCTACATTGTCACAAAGTTTTCAGACGTCCTTTAAACTTATTCTTACTACAACAGTTGATGTGACTTTTCACATTTATGTGAACTAAACTTTCGGTTCCAAATGTCTGCAGATAAATGCTTCTTTTTTCTTTTTTTTTGCAGATGCTTATCTCTACAGGAGATGTCATAATTTGAGAACTGCACATCAAATAAATTTTTTAACCCAATAATTTGATTAGCATATTCAGAATTATATGAAAATATGGAGAGATTAGTTTGTTTTTCAAAATTTCTAATATAAAACATAGCTGTTTTGATCATATCTTTGATTTGGTATTTTTAGTGATGTCTGGTATTTATCTTTGCCTCATGCTTTGGTTCGTCTCTGATCGAACAGATAGTTTTCTAAGTTTGCATGAAGAGTCTTGAACGTACCTCGTCCAGCTGGCTGCGACACCACTGGGTCAGGGAATCAGGAGTGACTGCATGGCCGCAGGACATTTCAGCTCTGAGAGAATTAAAATCAGAAGCTGTGGAGATTAAAAAGTTGTACATCAGTGACGGTTGTTACCAATTTAAATAGAAAATGAGGCTGTTTGGGGCTCTTTCAAGTTACAGGAATGAAAAACAGCTAACACTGTTGGGTTTGGGGCCATAAGCTGCTGCTTAGTTTGCCTTGAGGTTGTTCTGCGTGTCATGATGTTTTACAGCTGAATCACAGAAAAAGAAAGACGTTTCTTACACACTGGATCCAAATCATCTCCCCTGTTCACAAACTTCAGAGTTTTGTCAAGTGGGTCGTATTTCTTCTCCGGTGAGTCCTGCTCCTGAATGCTCATGTTGAGCCTAAGAAAAAAAAAAATCAAACATAATTGATGCTGTTGCACATAATAAATACAAAACAGACTGACTTAGAGCTCCAAACAGATTTGCTACTTTAACAGTTGATTTGTACAAAATGAACTAGTTCAAAAGTTTTAAGACACCCCAGTAGTTATGAGATGAAAAATTGGGAAAAATCTATTTAAGGAATCAACTTAATAGCACTCCACATATTTAAAATGTATTCTCTTAGATTTAAGACTCTGAATGTGTTTTTAAATGTAAAAACACATTCAGAGTGCTTTTTAATATACGCATTACAAAACCAAATGTCAGCAGTGCCTATGTTTTAACACCCGCAAGACGTTATGTGTTTAAAACAAGTTTAAAATGGTCTGTAATCTCCCTACATTGAGACAATGACTTTCAGAACACACACAAAGCTGACATGATTTGAATACAGCTTTTATAGTGGAACTGTGATCATTTACCACTAGAAATAAAAATAAAACAGTTTTTGGTATTTGTTTAAATCTCAGTATATTCTAAAGGGGATAGCTTGACTCATATAAACTACACAAAATGCAAAAATAGAGTCTTTTATGCTGCTGTGCTTAGTTTTGAAACTTTCTGAGCTGATTAACTGTAAACAAAACTTATTCACTCAGGGAAATACCTAACTCCTCCACACTGACATTGAATTATAGAGATAATTTCCTAAACAGGCACATAATTTGAGTTATCTTAATTTGGTAATAAACAAAACAAATGTCATTAACAGAACTGGTTAAAGATTTGAAGAAATGAGAAAACAACCTTAAAAAGACCAAAATAAAGCTCTTATGTGAAGGTAGCTGCTAAAAATGAGATGAATACATTTGTTCAGAGCTGAGCAGCTATAATTTAGGTTTATACAATGCTGTCCATACATTTAATATATTAATAACTATAAATGCGTAAGCTGTTTTACTTACCTTGTGCTCAGTTTGTAGCTCTAACTTCCCCTTTAACTCTTTGTTAAAACCCGGAAGTAGATCAGCGACCCTTAAAAACGTAGTTCTGGAGAAGTATTTCACCCAGGTTTTCTGTGAAGTTTTTAAAAGTCTGTCCAGCAGCAGATGGTTCTGTTGGTTTCGGCTTTCTTCTCCTCTTTCTTCCTGTTTGGACTGATAGTGAAAGTGAAAGACAGCAACGTTTTAACATTCAGTCTGCCCGCTCGGTGAGTATCCTCGTATTTGTTACCTCCCTTCGCTTTACACACGGTTACAGTTATCACAGCTGTTATCTGAGCAATCAGGTCTAGTTTGCTGCAGTCGCTTTGTGATAAAGTTTATATTTTTTTTTTCTGGTTTATATTTGTGTATAAAGTCAACTTGTTGAAATAACGGAGGAGAAGCTGCGTGGGTTTCAACGACACCCCCAAAACACAACAGCTGCTTTCACTGACCTCCAATCTGTGCTCTCATTCATATCGGGTTAATTTACATTAAAATATACTAAATATTTGACCGTGGTTGTAATATGAGCGCATAAATCGCATTTTATGACGCCGTTATCATTTTAGGCGGGATAATGCTTATGGTTGTTAGCCGACTGGTTGACTGATCGTTATTTTTCAGAGGCCGACTTTTAAAAATCAGTTTATAAAAACCAACTATCTAAAAGTTTAAATGAGCATTTGTTTGCACATTCTTGTTTTTCATCACCTCCAGTGTTTCCAGATATTTCAAAAACTAACTTCATGCGCTTTTATAAAAGTTAACTATAAAGATAAACTTTTGGGAAATGTTGGTAAGAGTAGGCTACCCAAACATGAAGTGGAACTGCTGTAACATATTTTTACTCAAGTAAAAATAAAAGGCCATCCATAAAATGACTTCTGTAATTTTCACATACCTCACCTTAATTATTGGAGACATGTCCTGTAGTATGATGAACCTCAAATTTAAGTGTTGGGCTATTTTTTATTATTTTTAACCTGGTAACCAGCTATAGGGTACGGGAGAGGCAGCATCATGTTGTGGGGTTTTTCCTTCAAGAGGGAAAACCATGACATTCCGTGCTACATTTTTTTACTGGTTTTCTAAATTATTTTTCCTGATCTCTGAAATTGTTTTATAGTAATACCTGTTTTACCTTCTTTTTGTCTTGATAGGATGAATCATTGTATGTAAAAAAAAAATAAAAAAAAAACCCAACAAAACATTCAAATGCCACGATGTCCAAACCCCGATTCAACATCAAAACTAAATCATTACACTGTAATGAAATTCAGAGATAAACTCGATAACTTGTCCATCTCAGGTGGGTGAGGCTCAGTAAGTCACAACCATTCAGATTCAGTTTGTTTATAATATTGTGAAAGTGGTTTTGTGTCTGGTGTGTCTGTAGATTACCAGGGCCTGAGCAGTCCTGGTCTCACCTGTTACCTGAACAGCGTCCTGCAGGTTTTATTCATGACTGAAGAGTTTCGGGAAGCCGTGAAAAGGTTTGGGACCTCATCACTGTCTTACATTTTAAAAGAAGCCAAATCAAAACCTTATAGTGATGATAATTATGTCTTTAGTGCCTGTTTACAGCAGGTCATGTGTTCTTCCGATCCACACTCTGTTTAGAGGAAGCAGATTATGGCTGTTTTTACAATAAATGTCACTTATAATTTTTTCATGGGTTAGAAAAAATGCATTTATGAACCATATGATGTTTACAAAGTCATAAGCAAAAGGTTAATGGATGACAAGTTAAGAATAAACATGTTGATTCAAAGTCAAAACAGGTGGCACTTGCAGATTGTAACTTTAAGTGATAATATTCTGTGTTTTCTTTTCTCCTAATTGTAGAGATTGGAGTAAAAGTCCAACAGCAACCATTCATTTCCACCTGGGGGAGCTGTTCCATGCTTTAGAGGGAGACGTGGCCAAAACACACAACATCATAAAAGCATTGGGCATCAAAGACGGTGAGTTTGGATCCAGAAGTGAGCTCTCTGAAGTCCTGAGAAATATTGAAACATTTTTTAAATTATTTTGCTCATTTGTGTTTTAAGTTTTTGAACAACGTGACGCTGCTGAGTATTTTGAGAAGATCCTCTGTCGTACCAATCCAAACGCCTCTGAGGTAGAAAATACACGATATTTATAATTATTATCAAAAATACAAGATGGTATTTACTTCATATATTAACAGTAATGTATTGCAGATGAATAATATAAACTAAAAAACTAAATTGATTTGTCAGAAATATACATTTTATACAAATTTACATTTTTGTGATGTAATAACTATGAAATCATTTATTTGAAAGAAATAATGACAAAGCTGCAGTTACCTTGTTGCATGGATGCGCACACCTTTAGGCTGATCCTTAGAAGTTTTGATTTTATTTTATTATCCATCCTATTAGTTTTACTGAATCTGTTTAACTGTAAATAATTTTTATGGACTTGGTTAGATTTTCCCATCATCTTCCTGTTTTTCCTTATTTACATAAAAAGTGGTAGCTTTTTAGCATTTGATAGTTTTGTATCTTAAAGTAGAATCCATTAATACTGTATTCTTTTCAATTTTGAAGTGTCACTAACACACCAGTAACTTCCTTCTTCTGTTTAGATATTCAAAGGTGAGCTGAATCATAAAACCACGTGTCTAAACTGCAAGATGACAAACGATTCAACAAACTTCTTCTGGGTGTTACCGCTGTCAATGGGAGACTCAAAGTCCAGAAGCTACAGTGTGGTATTATTGTTTTCATGTTTTTCTCACTTTCTGGAGCAAAATAATCTGCAGGATTAACCAGGCTTCTCTGTTTCCAGCTGAAAGGCTGGAGCAGTTTTTTTCAGGCACAAAGAGTCAGCAAGGACAACCAGATGTTCTGCAGTGGCTGCAATCAAAAGCACGACGCCGACATTGTAAGTCAGGTTTTGTTTTTCAGTGTTTTCACTGCAAGTGGCAGCCGTCTCCGCTACATGCTGCTGTTTTGATCGTACAGGAGTACGAGATGATCCACTGTCCAGATGTTCTGACGCTGCTGCTGAAGAGGTTCTCCTTCGATTATCAGCAGAACCGTTACGTCAAGCTGCACTGCAGAGTCGATGTGGCCCAGACTTTAGAAGTCAAGGTATTTACCAGTATATTTTACCAGTATATTTACACATATTCAGTTTCAGCTTCTTTGTATTTTAACTTGATGTGTTTCTACTCTCCAGCACTGCAGGTACGACCTCTACGCCGTGGTTCATCACTTCGGTGATCTGATGGGAGGTCATTACACTGCAGACGTCAAATCCTTTGAAACTGGAAACTGGTACTGCTTCAATGACAACACTGTTAAATGTGTAAGTCTGGTTTTTGTTCATAAATAGTTGAATTTTTAACAATGTGAAGGTCAAGTAACTTGTTTAAAATCTTGCAGATCAATGAAGTTTATGTTAAATCTGGACAAAACCAAATAAGGTAAAATAACTTTAACACAACAATGATGGATATTTTCTTTGAAAATCTGTCCTTGTTCTGATTTCTGTTTTTGTTTTTCTTTCACTTCTATCCATTGAAACAGATCATCAACAGCTTATCTCCTGCTGTACAAAATGGGTAAGTTTGAAATTATTTAGTTTGTATTTAACCCCCAATAATCCTCGAGGTTTTAGATTTCCCCTTTTTTTTAGATTTCCACTTGAAGATGTGACGTCATTACATTGCAACAGTGATAAATACTATTTGTACTATTTTATCATCAGAGTTGCAGGTCTGGTGGTCAGAATTGCATGATTGCTTTGATGCTTATTAGAAGTCTCAATAAAATTCCTGCTATAAGGAACTTAATTTTAAAATAAGTACTAAAAAGGTTTTATTGACCCAAATGGGCAAAACCTGTTTGTCCCAGAGTTGGAATTATTGGGCTTGACTTGATTTCTTTTATACGAAATAGGAATAATATTGATGATATTAAAAACACGGTGTTTAAAAAAGTCAAGTGGGAGGACTCCCCCTTCTGGCCACTCTGTAGAATGCAGGCGCTTCTGGCATGAACTTGATCTAAACTCGCTGGTATGAGAACAATTATTCTGCTGCACATGTGTAGATGGATAACAGAGCATTTTAAGATGTTTCCCTTCTCTTTGTTTCTATTGTTTAAATAGGCCACATGCAGAAACTACAGCATATGATAAGCTTGTGTTACCTAAACAAAAGAATGAGCATTTCTTATCAAACCCTACTTCCATTTTTGTTTTAATCCTACCAAAGCTTGTTTGTTTTTTTGTTGGAATAAGACGCCCTCTGCTATTTGTTTTTATTAAAAACTGTGTTTCTGTTCAAAGTGAGCGGACGGCCCAAGGAGACTGATGGGAGCGCTTTGGGAGATTGTGGTCGTTCACCTGAAACTGGAGATAGATATAATGAGACAGAACCAAGAGACGATTTTGTCTTTGAAGATCTCCTGAAAACTGAAAGCCACAGAGGAGAAAACATGCGGTATTTAAACAATGATATGACCAGAGATGATGAGTTCAAGAAGAAACGTTCAAACTCCTCCAGAGGAGCAAATGAACAATCAAACCAAAGAGCCGCACCAAGGAAAACACAGGGATTCATGTGGCTACCAGCAGATACTGAAGCAAAGGATTCAAATGAGGAAATATGTTATAACAACACAGATACATCCTCAGGCTGGATGTTTAACCGAAGCTCCACCTCTCCTGTTAAAGGTGGAGGAGTGAATGAGTCCAGAGACAAACCGGGTAACTATAAGACAAACAAACATCTTTATTATCACAACCCTACAAAAGGAAGAGTCGAGTCTGGAGGAACCACAGATGTGTTTTATTACGGGGAGGATCCAGCTGTGGCATCAACACAAAGAAATGACCTGAGAGTTTCTAGAAAGACTTATAACAATGGTGTAAACACTTCAGTTTTATCACATATAGGAGCCTCACAGTCTCTCAGAACAGAAACTGGATCCAATGGTTTGCAACATTTTAGGACGTCAAAAAAAAGCTAGCAGGGAAAAGAGAGAACTGGTACGACAGATGGCAGCTTGAGACCTAAAACCCTGGAAAGGAAACACTTTTGTAGCGCAGGCAAAAGGAATAAAACAAAAAAACAACACCGGAAATGAAAGAACCCATGTTTATTTTAAAGTAAGGTTTGAAATATTTCATTTAGTGTTGTTAATTTCTGACAACACTATGTCTCATAGATTTACTCTTTGAATTATTAACTATTTTCTCTGAAGTTAATATTCACTCAGGGGGTGATTGAGCTATTAAAACAGAAATCTGCATTAAACTATTAATTATTTGTTCTAGTAAATGTCTTGTATTTTACTGATGTTTCTTTGCCACATTATGAATGTCCTTTTGAATTAGTTCTTTCTTTCTCTGTTTCCTTGTTCCTTATGCCTGAACCATATATGTCTGTTGGCTGCAGCTTTTCTGTACTCCTGCATGCTTTCCCTCAGATCCCACACTTTAAACACCCCTACCTGCTACAACTTGCAGACTGAGTAGAAGACAGTAAAGTAAATGAATGTGTAGATCTTGAACCACACCTTGTCAATGCAGAAGACAAGTTCTTACATAAACATATACACCGACGGTTACGGGACAAATGCCACGCACATCTTCGCTTTCAATTGAGATCACTTCTTAGGTTTCAAGCCCAGTTCCCAGGTAAAAACATCACTACTCCTTTAGATGTTGATTTGAGAATGAAGACCCAATTTAAAGTTATGCTTGTTGTAGGATCAGAGGAAGAGATCTGAAAGTTTTTAGATAAAATTTTTTCTGGTTGTATGCTGACAGATTGTCTTTTCTAATCAAGAGACATGAAAACACCTTATTTTTTCAATGAACCACTAACTCTCATGATAAAACCTAACTTGATTTTTCTCACTTCTTTTTGATCAGTGCACTATAAAATAAATAGCTGAATAAACTTGAGGTTAAGACATCAGGACTATGAAAGCTACAGACCTGCAGTGTTTCTTTAATGTTTATGGATTAGAGCTAACTGAAAAACAGGATAACACGCTACTAGACAATAAGGAGAATATAAAACATCTCTTAAATTAATACTGTAAATATCTACCATACATTATTTTGATATTTTAATAAAAATCACTGCCTGCTACTAATCGGGTATCTTTTAGAGTTATTCAGTTTAAAAATGTCGGTAAAGAATAACCTAGAAAACATGCTGTATTTTCTTCATGTTAACCAGATTGCAACATGAAAGATCCAACCTCATCAGACCTCAAGCAACCACAAGAAACAATATTTTATATTGTATCGAATTTATTGTAAAACAAATGTAAAATTACAGAAACTGAACATGAAAAGAAACAGCAGTTCAACCTTGCAAAGCTCCATCTAACAGACAGAACAAGTAGAAAGGTTTCCTTCACATGAGGCACTACCAATGGGCCACCAATCCATCTTCTCCAGTCATTGAATCAATAACGGGTGCCTCCAAAGTCAAATCTACACATTAAATTTAATATTATTCTCACCCTTGCCCTCCCCTTATACACCAGTCATAACACACGTTCAGTTTTAGCCTAGTAAAAACCAACCCCTTGTACTATTTGCTTTGTACGGAGGGTCTGTGCTCTCGGCTGTCAATAAAAGATTGCTTCCTGGAGGTGTGGTTTGTGTTGAGGTTTTAAATTTTACCCAACTGCTAAAAATTGACAGTGACATATGCAATACGCCAGTTTAATGCTATGAAGCTTACGTGAAACGGCGTGCACTGTAAACAGCCATCCTCCATTGTGAAGAGAGAAGTACTTGGCTGTATGAGATGGCTGTTAATGTTGCTTCAGTATCTAGAAGTGTGGCTAATATGGACTCAACAGCTTTTTTCACTTCCACTTCTGCCTTTGCTAAAACTACCAACAGACTAGAATCTAAAATGGTGCAGAAAACCAATGTCATTCTTCACAACATCTCCTTCTGTTGGCCTGATTGAAATTCTACTAGGGGAATCAAAGTAAATGGGAGAAATTCCAGACTCTCTGTGAAGTGAGTTTTTATTCGAGCAGAACAGCGCAATAATACGATGGCCAGGCTATTTCAGTTTTGTTTTACTGCTTAACTATTTTCCTGTCTTCTGTTTAGATTGCAGATTATCAGTCAGAGTACTTTAAAGAAAAATACATTGGACAAGCTCCATTCTGTGTGATCTTAGTACACAACACATGTTCACTGTAGGACTATACAGTCTAGCTGTTCCAAATGATGGAAAAACATGAGCACAACCAAATTAAACTGGAATCGCCCTTTAACGTCTTTTGCCTGAATTATAAGTTTATTACATGGAGCTTTTATATATTCTGCATAAAATATTCTCTCCCTCAGATCTGCTGGACTTAAAATCACTCTGCCACACAGTTATTCACCCAAATCCATCTATCATCTTTCTCTTTGAGAATTTGGGTTGTCGTCAAATTATCTATGTATATCTGTTAATGGTTCTCAGTTTAAGCTGGTAAATACTCATTGTTAAAACTAATTAATTCTCTCAGATTTTCCATGAGTTTGAGTCTGGTTACAGAGCAGGGCCAAGAACCTGTGTTAAAATATTAGCCCTGAGATGATCAGAGAGCAGTAACTGGAGTGATTGCATAGCCACGAGCTTTAGAGTTTGAGATGTGACAGCATGACTTTCACAGTTTAACACTCCATGCCTGCTACAACTTGCATTCTGAGTAAAGAAAGGACATAAAAACACAGGTCCTGAATAACAACCTGTCAATTCACGAGACAAGTTCAGACATGGTCACACATATTTTCATTTAAAAATGCACTAACGGGAGAAATGTGTAGCACGTCTCGGATTTCAGGTGCACGTTGGTGTTATTTGAAAATACTGATGAGAAGGGGCTGTGTGAGCCAATCACTCGCATCCATCTCAGCGTATTTGTCTATTCATAAAGCTACTTTTAATAGGCTTAAGCCTTAAAAATGTTGTGTAAGTTGTAAACTCATAGCTTCTAATATAAAAAATTGGTAAACTAATAAAAAAGTGATTCACAGTACAAAAAACAACTAATTTGTTGGGTTAAGTCTCTAAATGGTCCTTAAGTGTGAATGTGTGTATGATTGTCCGTTGTGTCTGTGTTGCCCTGCGATGGACTGATGATCTCCAGCAATTGATAAGCCAATAATTACTAGAGATTATTTATTTCTTTACATTAAGATGCCATTCTTATTCTCTTCTCCCCTGCATATAAATTTAAAGTGGCTGAAAGACCCTGAATGTTCACGAATGTGAGTTTAAACAACAAAAATAAGGCACAGGTTTGGAGTGAACAGTAATATAACTTGTGGGCAGTATTTTATTTGAATACCAAGTCATTTTTATTTTATAAAACTAGTGAATTATAATTCAGAAGTTAATCAATCTGTGCAGCAAAGTTATATGCATCCGATTTACAGATCTGAGGAGGTGGCTTGTGTGAGGTTCTTGTTAAAATGCAGCCTCAGTACAGAAAACAATGACAGACATTTACAGGTTTGTCACAAGCAGTGTATGAGTTCTTATAAAATTTATCATTTTAACCATGAGAAATTGGTTAATTGGTTCACAGATATTCCCTTTAGCATTCAGGAAACACATCTCACAGTGAACAAAAGAAGAGAAGCATCTCTTGGATTAAATGGGAAATGTTTGTAGGGAAAACTGTGAAAGTACCGCCCCTTCTGAATATAAACCCACCCAGACCGACAGAGAAGGAACACATATCACCAGATAAGTCACACCGTCTGCAGCTACTTCTGTTCAGTTTCACTAAACTGCAGACGAGAAACATAAAAATGGCTGTTGGGGTTGTTGTTAGAAGTGGTGAAGAGGAGCTGTTTGTCGACTTGTGTGACACAGAGGAGCAGATGGGAAGTATGACTTTGAAGGAGCTCAAGGAGAAGATAAGAGGCAAGATTCAACCCAAATACCCCGGTAAGTAAACTAATTTACTTTCAATTGTGTTTTGTTGGGGATGCTGAGTTAATGTAGAATACAGCTAGTGCTTCTTAAGTTGATAAAGACAACTGAGTTCTCTTAATTGATTTTTGTCTAATATATTAATACTTCTTTCAGACTGGTTATGAAGAAAATATCAAAAATACTCTGGACATTGGTCATGTTAAACATGTGACCCTTGTCAAGATATCCTGAGGTCATCCCATTATTCCTATACAGGAGATTCTAGTGTAGCAGTAGTAATAACACATGAAGTTACCTTTAAAATTAATCATACAAAGTAACATCTAGGAGCAACAGTAGAATCAAACTTCAATAAGATCAATGAGGTTCTTATATGTTTTGTCTTAGGCAAGCTTTGCTTTAATTCTAGTTCTTTTGTATTTAATCATGATAAATCATAGTCAGGTAGAGAGACTGCTGCAAAGTCTTGAAAGAGGAACAGCAGGCTTCCTGGAAAAAGAGGAAGTGAGTTTCCAGTTTTCAGATTTACAAAAATACTTGAGTTACTCAATGCAAAAGACTTGTATTAATGTTTTCTATTGTAAGAATGAACAACTATAATTTTGGTTTCAGATAATTAGAATAATGGATAATTCTTACTTTCTTTTCGGAAGAACGTCTGTAATAAATCAAAAGTAATGTTAAATCAGAAAGATATGACTACATAGTCAATGAAAGATGTTTGAGATGTGATTTTGACAATGACCTTGAAAGAGTACGAAATGTGTGCCATTGTAAAAGAACGATGACGTTACCACATGCCATCGAGTCATCAAGTGTTGCAACAGATCATAGATAGGAATAGAGGTAGAAAGGGGAACTGAATGGAGGTTTTTGGGGGGAGAAGGTGTTGTGTCTGATTTTATAGGGAGACAATTTTGGAAATGCTTGGGAGAAACAGTCACATCTAAATACACTGAGTTTGAAAAACAAGTTGTTTTTGTATAATGTATCCTGACCTGTTTTACTGCTCATGTGACATTTTCTCTTTGCTCTTCTTTGTAGATCATGGAGTAGGTGTTTATGAAGTATATTTTAAAGAAAAATTGCTGGAAGACTACTCCGCTCTGCTGTCTGACCTTGGAATACAGCACATGTCCACCGTTACTGTATCAATTTATCTTTCACAGACCCAGATGGGCAGACTCCCTTTCTGTCCGATACGTTTGTTTGAGGAAAAAGATGATGACAAAAAACGCAACAGTTTAGAATTAAAAATCGATTTTGAGCAACAATTTGAAATTTCCGACCAACAACCAGGCAACTAAAGAAGCGTCCATCATATCATCTGGACCTCAAATATTTTCATCAACAGATCTAAAGAAGCCACATCATTTCAATATCATCCACTCTGGACCGCTGCAAATATTTTTTTTTCCCTACATTGTAAAACCCTTCATGAACACTGAACTCAAAATGATTATTATATATGTTTAAGCATGTTGTCATATAACAATTTGCCTATTATGTCTACAGAAAGTTACCCTAAACAGTATAAAATGTAACAGAGTGATGAAATAATCACATGCCGTTAGGACATCAAGTGTTGGAACAAACTGGATTAGAGCACAGCTGAGGAAAGGGAGCTTTAAGGAGCCTCCTGAACAAGAACCGACTGCAGGACATGGAGGAAGGCGTCTGCCTCTTGCCCAAGGCTTCAAGACCTTTTCCAGAAGATCTGATCAGCCTGGGGTGTGCAAGCCACTTCCCTTTCCCAAAGCCTCCACCTGGAATCCTTCAATTTCAGCAAAAGGAAAAGACAAGTTAGGTTAAAATGATTTATTTTTGTTGCTTTCTTACTTCTGCTGCTGAATTAAGCTGTATCCTGAACCTTGCAAAAGCTAATTAAAAAGCATATAACATTTTTGAAGACTTGTGAACATTCAATTATTGTCTCACTGTAATATTAAGTTCTTCAGTACAGTGTGAGTGTGAGGTTGTTTTAGCCTAAGGTTATTTAGACATCACGAGTTACTAAAACACGTGTGTCAGATAACACAAGTCATTTGCAGGCTTTTTTACTGGGTGTGATTTGTGAGACTCGGATAACTGCATGGCTACTCAGCAGGGAGCTAGAGGAGAGAGACACTGGATAACCATTAGGATCCACGCTAGTTTCCCCAACAACAAGCTAAGCAGATTCTCTATGAATTTTGAGGTGGCTTCACAAGTAATTATATTGATAGGATTTAATTTATTTGGGGTTTACAGAGGGTTGGCTTAAACACATTCTATAAATTCATATAAATAAATAATTTATATAAATAAAATAGATTAAAAGAACTGAAAGTTGTTCGTTTACTATTGTTTTTTCCTGCTTTCATCTCCTTTGTCCATTTAAAAACGTTGTATTAATACTTTAAGTCAGTATTTCAGGCTCTCATAAAGTTAACGGTGACATTGCATGGCATTTGATACTAATGTAATCTGTTTTTGTAGCTGTTTAGTTTCCTTGTGCCTTGATGAGACACCAGCAGGGCCTCAAAGAAAACTAGACGTTTGATGTTTAGATGCACAATAAAGTAATTAAAAGACAAAAAAGCATAGTTTCATTATTTTTATCCTCTGTTTTCCCAGTATTAACTTTAAAAGTAATATTGAAACCTTTTAAAACATCTTAAAAAAAAACATGTAAAAAAACTCTGTACATCACTCATGGGATATAAGCAACACAGATTTGATTTTACCCTGTAGTGAGTTATATTACTCTCTAATTAATATATGTTAAGACAATGATAAAATAAAGACGACTTGAATTAAGCTTTGGTGAGCATTCATAGTTGGAAGGTTTTATGAAACAAAACAAAAAATTATAGTAGCAAAATCTTTATTTTAGTAACAATTTGAAATTAGTAACAATGTTGATGTTTTAGTAATTTCTTCAGTTGTACAGATGGCTTGCATCATTATATAATTTCCCTCAAACTGCCTCTTTTCTGCTCTGAACACACTGTAGCATCCAGTCAATTTTGAGAAGGCTGGGACTGATGGTTAAATTAAGATTTAAATGAGCATTGAACGCATCATCACCGACACATTTTTACATGCATACTTTGTCTCACCCTAACGCCGCATTGTTTTGCGACATCAGAGAAATTCAAATGGTCTTTCAAAGAAAAGAAATTGTGCTTTCAAGTATGCATATAGAGTTATTATGGTAGTTTCTCTCCTGCCACTGGCGAAAGGGAGGAAGTTCTCCTGGACTGAAATAAGTCGAGGAGAACTGAGAAAATTCATTTTCATGCTGTTGTACATGGCAGTCAGCTGGCAGCTGGAACTATTTTCAGTCAAGACACACCCCGGCTACCATCATGTCCAGGGACTGCTTCTTGGCCATTTTGGCCAACATTCAAATGAGTGACCCAGAGGAAGATCAACAAAATCAAGAACAGAAGGGCACAGAAAGTTATGACCCCCTACACTCTGTCAGACCTCTGGTGGAGATGATTAGGACAAGGTGCCTCATACCACCCAAGACAGCACCTTGGAGTAGACGAGGGGATGGTTCCGACCAAGGAACGGCTTAGTATCAAACAATACATGAAATCCAAGCCAACAAAATAGGGCATAACATTTTTCGTGTTGGCAGATGTAAAGGGCAACACCATTCATTTCAAGCTGTACGCTGGCAAATCTAAAATGGCATCAGGCTATCTTTCGATGTCACCATATTAGTCAACAAAGACTATCTGACTATCTAGCCTGTTTTTGCACAAATAAGTGAGAATGGAAAACATTTGTATGTTCTTCATGTTCATCTACAGTATTTTATTTTCATTAAAACTCTAAAATTTCATTTCGCTTTTTTTTTTTTTTTAAGTTCAAATTGTTTTAATACTGGTTTAGTGTACAGCATAATGTAAAAATAATGCCAGATGTTGAAAGTTCTAAGGAATAAGATGCTCTCTGCTGTTTGTTTTTAATAATAACTCTGCCTACTTCTGTTCAAAGTGCGTGTCTGGCCCAAGATGTTGGATGGGAGATCTCTGGGAGATTGTTTTGCTCTTTCAGCTGAAGCTAGAGGCAGATGTAATAAGACCAATGAGACGATCTCATTCTTGAAGATCTCCTGAAAACTGAAAGCCACAGAGGAGAAAACAGGCAGCATTTAAACGATGATATGACCAGAGATGATGAGTTCAAGGAGAAACGTTCAAACTCTTCCAGAGGAGCAAATGAACAATCTAACCATAGAGACGCACCAAGGAAAAGACAGGGATTCATGTGGCTACCAGCAGATACTGAGGCAAAGGATTGAGATTTTGATGCATATCACCTGAAGTTGTATATTATTATTGCAAGGTAGTGAATATCCTTGTTCAACCCTCGACATGACACCACAGAGAAACAAAACCGTGTATGCACAGAGTCACTGCTAAAAGCAAATTAAAGATACCAATTAAGCTAGCATGCATGTTTTTGGACTGTGGGAGGAAGTTGAAGTACCTGGAGAAATCCCTTATATATGTCACACAGTGGAAATTTGTTTTTACTTTTTAAGTGTGGTTTTTATTGTTGAGTGTCTTCGCTGCATGTTTTCTTTTTTTATTCACTGTGGACTCCGAGAACTAACAGCTGATGTCAGTCACCTGTGCGGGGTGGGCGTGCCCGTAGGCAGCGTACCTGGAACCTGCAAGACGCTGGCAGTGGATTTTAAAAGGCAGAGGACTTCGCGTTGGGGGAGAAGAAAAAAAGAGGAATCCAGGAAGGTTCGTGACGGAAGACTGCGACCCGGAACGAGCCAGTGGTTGGCAGCAGATGATACAATCAGTGGGAACGACGTGTCGGACCGTCAGCGAGCAGAGGGGGAACTCTGCCCTGGTCAGTAAGTAACGTTTCCACTGATTGTCTCTCCTGGCCAGGTGTTTTTGTCCTAACAGGACGCCAGCGGGGCGGCGCTTTACGCGGAGCAACTAGAGTGGGCTGGAACGACCACAGGAGGCGGTGGCGCTGGGGCCGCGACTACAGGCTGGACGGAGCGCAGGATTCGCCGTCCTAACCGGATTTTGTGGATGTTGGCCCTATTGGACGATTTTAGTTTATGATTTTAACATTTTAATATTTGTCATTTTTCACAAAAAGAAAACTGAGCATTTTATTCCGTTGGGCAATAAAAAAAACTAACTAATTGAATTGTCCTCCATTGGTGTTGTGTTACTGTTTCCGTCGTTGTCTGAGAACCTGGGGCTATCAGCTGACGCTAAGCTGGGCTCTGACATATACACAAGGATAATATTCAAACTCCATGTTGAAACATCCCAGATACTGAATTCCTTTCCTTGTTACACTAATATTTTCCCCTTCCTAAGCCTTCCAGATAATCCTACCTTTTTAAGTTTTCCATTTCCATCTTTACTCCACAGGCTTTATTCTTGCAACTTGTTTTTAAAGCTTCAATCTAGAAAGTGTTTCTCAACCCTGGTCGTCACCGCCACCCTGTCCTGCATGTTTTCAGTATTTCCCTTCTGCCACACACCTGAATTGTATCTCTGGGTGATTAACAGGCTTCTGCAGTATTTGATGGTCATGCAATCATTTGAATCAGCTGTTCTGGAACAGAGGCACATCTAAAACATGCAGAGCACGGGGGTGGTGAGGACCAGGGTTGAGAAACACTGATCTAGAACATGCAATCAGTTTATGTAAAAGACTTAAAAATCTGACTAATCCTCAAATCGACAGAGAAGGACTTTCAATTCTGAAATTATAACTATTTCATTTCAAGAGAAAAAACATTCTCCAATACAAGTGACATTTCAACTCTTATTGTTCTGTGAAGGCATCAGTTCTTTAGTTTCTGGAGATAAAATGTTTTGCTTTTTTTCCTTCTCTTGTTGCAGGTTGTGATCATCTTTTGAGCTGAAAACCTTATTTACATGTTGTGCTTCTATATTTCAGTTTTAATTTGTCTCTCTTCACCTTTATCAGTTTGTAAGAAAGATCATGTAGATCACTAATGTTAATGCTTTGACTCTGCTCTTAATCTCAGACTTCAAATATAAAATTTGTAGTATTGACAAATTTCCTGTTGATGTTCACAAATGATCTTGCATTGTGTTGCACTTTAGCAAATTTCCTTTGTTTAAATTGTATAGTAGATAAAAATAAGATGCTTTATAAATACAAAACACAAGATTCTTAAAAATCGGTCAAATGTTCTTACAGTTGACTCAATGAAAAAACAAAAAACCTTGAATATTTCTGCTGATATTTGATTTGGACACTGCACAGTAATCAATTTTATCACAATTAATGGAAGTGAATTATTACAATAACTAAATTTCATCCTTTGTCTGAACACAAGTAAACATAAAAAAACAAGACATCTTTCTGAATAATTCACAGGACAAAACACAATACACACAGTTCTGTTAAAATAAGTAAAAATAAATCAGCATAAACAACAACTAAAATCAGCCAAATTTTCTCTACTTCTTCTTTGAGCTTGAGTTTCACCCTCCCTATTACTCAGTTCATCATCTGAGTCAGTCTCAGGAGGCTGCTCTCCACCAGGCACTCTTAAAACCAAATGTATTTCGGACTCGTGTTGGATTCCATATTCAGTCAGCCGTTTTGTGTCCTCCTCCAGCTCCTTGCCATCAAAAATCAATCGTTGCTGGTCTTCTGCACACACGACAAACAAACACACTTAGAGTCATAGTTAATATCATACAAATACACCAAAATAAACATTTTAAACAACTATTATACATAATATACACAATTATTAGGCCAATAAATATTTTGACCAAATCATCTTCTTTAGTGATATTTTGTAACTCCAAGTTGGATCAACTTAAATGCTTAATGAATTTAAGCATAGCAAGAGATATGCATGTATATAGTGAGAGAGAGTGTGACATAAATAGGTCAACAATCTGTGTCTTGGTGTGTATAATTATTAGGCAGTTTTGTTTTTTAGACAGATTTAATTGGCTCTTAATAGTCAAAACTGACCACCTGTCTGAGGGAGGCAGCAGTCTTGAAATTGTTCAGACATCAAGTTGTGATCAAAGACCAACGTTTTGTTGCAGACAGTCAACAAGAAACGTGTCAAGAAAAAAAGATGCACATCAGCTTCCAGGGAGAACCAAGTGTGAAGCAACCAGGAATCCATTATTTTGAAGGCTGCACTGATTATGTTAATTTTGGGAGACCGGTGATTGGTCAATACTTGCAGGTGAAGCTGATCTGATCCCCAGATATTTCTTGGCCCAGTCTAGACACTTCGTGTTCAGTAGTGGTCTCAGGTTTCAGCCTTCCTTACCGTGGCCATGTCAGGTTCTTTATTAAAGAGACAAACCTGCCGATTACGATTTTAAGATGTGAACAAGAATTCTGTATGCAGTCAGAAACCCCACATCTTTTCTTCCTCAGCAAAGGTCTAAAAATCAACCACAATCCTCTTCTGTGAAAGAGGTTTGATAAACCGATGTTCTGACTATCTGTGCTACCTCATCTGATTTTCCTACAGTAGCACGGATAGATGTCTATGTTTATCTGTCAGTGTTACGTGTCCAAAACTGCTACCGTAATGTTTACAAACTGAAAACTGTAGCGGGTTGTGTTAATTGTGTGACGTAGCATCAATGTGCATTACCACAAGGTAGGACGGATTTATGGGTAGCCCAGATAGTTAGAACACTGGCCCACCAGGTCATATCTGCATGTTTGCAGTTAATAACTATCACCTCACTGTTGCCAGCACAACGACATTTCAGACAAAAAAAAATTGGTCTGGGCCAAAATCGGAATCGGCAGGTCAGGCTCTTTATAGACTGCAGTCAGCAGTCGACCAGAAAACTGCAATCGGTACTCCATTAACTATTTTCCAGTTTAGTTATATTCCATAACTGCAACCACCTGGAATAGCTAGAAGGGCCGGTTTCCTGCAACTTTTAGGTGTGTCTCTACTTCAACACGCCTGAGTCAAATAATGAGGTCGTTAGCAGGACTCTGGAGAACTTGACTGCACTTAGGAGGTGATTCAGCTGTTGGATTCAAGTATGTTGGACCAGGGAGACATCTAAGAGTTGCAGGACACCGGCTCTCCAGGACCAGCATTGCCCACCCCTGCTCTAGATGGATCAGATGGATGGTCCACTTAGTGGATGAATAACGGGCACACAGCTCCACTTCCAGTCAGAAGCCAGCAAGGTAGAGGTGGGTGTTCTGGTGTTTCTGAAGATGATCTTGTTGGACCTTTTCGGGTTAAAGATGGAGTCAAAATCAACCCCTAAACCTGCTGCCAGTTTTTAGAAAACACTTTCTTCAAGCAGTGGTACAGGAAGAGCTGCATGTTTCATAAACAGCTATTTCTATGCAGGACAAGTATCCATCACAGGAACTGAAATACTCTGTGTGACTACCATCAGTTATATAAAAATAAAAAACTGGTGATTTGGTCTTTTCTTCACCTGACCTTTAGAACTTGTAGACAGTTCATACAGAAGGTTTAGTGGAAGAAAACAGTCCAGCTCTATGAACAGCATCTGAGAGGCTGAACAAAAAGTTAATCGTCAACAGATTAAGAAACTGGTTTATTGCTGGGTTTTAAAAGAAGGGTGTCTTTATTTTTTTTTTTTTTTTCCAAAAATATTTTTTACAACGTTTTGAGTTGTTTGTTTATAATTCTCTACTTAGATGAAAATAATTAAGTGAGAGAAGGACAGATGTTTTTCATCTAAATCTGTAATAATTCTAATTGTGCAGACATAGATACTCTGCACAAAAAGCTAAAACCTCATGTTACTTTCTAAAACATTCATTGTTGAGGAATATTAACATTTTGATAATCTGTTAAAAAATCAGCCTCTTGCTCTATGCTTTGCTTCATACAGAGTTTTAATTAAATGTCACACACACACACACATAAGTGTGTACCTGTGTGTGTGGTAAATGATCATTGGGCTGTTTTGCCTGAAAAGTCACAGTGAGTTTACCTGGGATTCCTTCCATCTGAAATATCTTTGTCTTCAGCTGACCCACGGTTACGCTCTGCATCTCTGTGTTGCCGAGGTTTATCGTTATAGTCTTCCCTGTTGCCATCTTAACAAAAATCTGGTTATCCATTCTGTCGTTTCCAGATCTCCTGCAGCAGCAGATATGAGACAGAAAGTAAACTCTATGCTCAGTATTGGTGCTCATTTTTATTCTAATATAATCCTTTATACTTTTCAGCAACCTGAATAAATAAAACAATTATATGATAACAGTTTTACACACATTAAATTCTTAATGAAAGATGTTTAAAATGTTCTTCAAAACTTAGCAGATATCAGCATCTAAAAATTCAGTTTAAAAAAAAGGGAAGGTTATTTCAGGTCACAGACATTAAAAATGGATGGTGACGTCCAACACCCAGCCAATCAGGCTGCGCTTTCTTAGTCATGTGACGACATGATGAAGCTGCCAGATCATCAAACGTGACAAGACACTACAAAAAATAAGTCAAATTGTTTTTAATGATAACTAGGTGGATATATGTAACCAGATCCTTTCTGTGTTGTGGTGATTTTATTTAAAAATTAGGCCGTGACTCGGGATTTCTTTGTAATTGCTGATTTCTAGATTTATTTCTGACGAGAACAACAAACAGAAAACAATGTGTCATGGGCTGCTGCTCCAAATCCTCTCCAACATGACAGAAGTGGTCAGTCTAAAGGGGACAAACAATTTAAATACAATACCACAGAAAAAGAAATAAAGAGGATGGGCTTCCAATTTTAAAGTTACATGGTTAAAACAATAACAGTATTTAAAGGTGTTTCAGTCAGGTAAGGTACAATACAAAAAAAAAAAACATTTTGTGTAATTCTAGCAAAAGAGGAATACGACCCGTTTACATATACATGCATTATTGTGGTTTCAAAGTATATTTAAAGCAGCTGCAGACAACTACAAACACGCCTCCCTGTTCCTTGATGATGGTCTGACTAGTTAACTGCTAAGTCAGGATGTCATTAAGCTGTTAATAAAGTGTATGATGATCCAACTTCTACATCATGATTCATGTTGTAGAAGCCTCCATGGGGCTCTAAGCAAAATTTGGTTTTGGGCCCTTTATTTCTGCTAATAATACGGAATGATGTAACAGTGAGATGATTAGATCGTTCGCTCACCTGCTATAAACTTACTGCATCTCTGACAGTGCTGTTTATGTCAAATGTTTTTAAATAAAATATACTGAAATTCTGGGACCTTGTAACATTTAAATCTGTACAATTCATGTTTAAAGTAAGAAACCATCAACTTCCACACAATATACAAAGAATGTTTTGCCACAGAGAGGGGGGGTTTATAATTTAAGAAGAGAAGGACATTTTTAAAAACCAATGTATTAGAACAACCAAGAGTGGAGTAGATGTATGGAGTGGTTTGAATGATGAGTTCAAAAAAAGTTCAAATATAAACCAGCTTAATAAACTGCTTAAAAAGGAGCTTATGGAGAAATATGTTCTATAAGATAAGTGTTTTAAAGTCCATAAATGCTATTGATGATATAAAAAGTGTTTAAATAATTGTACATACAAAGATGAGAATGTGAGACTTAAATGTCATGGAAGGTGGAAATAATTTGTTTATCTGGTGTTTTGACATTTAATTGCTAATAAGTTGATGAGTATGAAAGGACATCATAAGATCGTGTATCTTCTACCAGCTCCTTTTTGAACAGATAATGTAAAATTGCATGTCAATTGGGCATGATGATTTGTTTTAATTTTAATGTTTTTTCTCTTCTTTCTTGCTTTTACTTTGGTCTGTTCAAAATAAAATAAATAAATAAATTGCAACAAAATATCCTGGGACTAATAAGTCAGAGTGATGGTAAAACAAGTCTCAGACAATAATGAATCAATAATATTTTAATGTTTCTGGTGATTTGTCTAAAAGGAGAAACATGAACTTACCCTCAGCTGAGATTCAACACTTGAAAGTAATTTGTAAAAACTTCCCCAGTATCTTTGGCCTCTCCAACCTTACTGCTGGTTGACTGAGCTAAAATGTCTGAATAGTTTTACTGTCTGCTGTAGATACACCCAGCCAGATGCTGCATTCATGATATGTTGGAAATATCGCTTTCAAAAGATTAAATGCGGATTGTTGGCTAGCTTTATATTTACAGCCAGTAGAAAAAAGATAAACTTATTCTAGCAAAAGGAAGCAATGCAGCCTTCATTTTGATAGTTTTTTGATGGCACAAGGTACATTTATTTTGCTCCTGGTTAACAGTGTAAAATAACTGGTAGATTTGATCACCTGGAGGGAAACAAAGATTAATATTATCATAGTTGAACTGGTTAAAAGTGATTTCAGATTCACAAAGTCTCACTGTTCATTTCTACTAACATGTTTTTGTTTCCTGTGGCTTCTAGAAAACGGTAAAACTTTCTAACATTATTAATCGTGTCTTTGGAACTTCACTTTAAGGAATCTGTCACTTTAAGGTGTGTCAACCTGTTGGCTCATGAACTTTGCACCAATAACTTCACATGATAGTTTGAGACTTGTTTTACCATCACTCTGACTTATTAGTCCCAGGATATTTTGTTGCTATTCATCAAGAATGAAGAAAAAAAAAAAAGTTCTGCACTTTGTTCTACAAACACAGAACGACACAGAGTAGACAAGAGGTTAAATGTATAAACATACAATATGTATGGTTACGATGGGTCATGAGGGAGGAGTTTGGCCCTTAAACCATAACTACTTTCAGGGGGGAAAGTAGTTTTAAATTCTTCCCGGTACTATGACTCATTGTGCGAAGCAAAACAAATAAAGTCATAAATATTTTACTGTAAGCTCTCTGTATGGATAACACAGAAAGTAGAAGCACTTCACAATGTGGAAAAAATATACATTTTGGTTTTGCCATACGGGGTGCAAAGTACCGTACATAAAGCAGGTTGCACAGTGGAACAGATGGTAGCTTGTTGCCTTGAAGCAAGAAGGTTTTGGGTTCGAATCTCAGCTTTGGGTCTTTCTGCATGGACTTTGCATTTTCTCCCTGTTCATTCATGAGTTCTCTCTGGTTTCTCCCAAACTGTCAGTTGCATTAAAATAAAGATTTTGCTTGTCATTTATTTGTGTTCTGGTTTTCAGTTTAGTGTAAATGAAAAACTTATATGAATATAAGCCACCAACACCGTGTAAAAAGATCAGCTGTGTTTGAAGTTAGAGAACCTGGAGATGTGAAAGGACTGGAGTCATGAGTCAGAGATGAAAATACTAACTTCAGATTATTTATTTAACTTGGTTAAGATATTAAACAGAAATAATCACATAGCAAAAAATAACTTGACTATTTACCTACAACTTGAACTAGTAATCTGTGCTCTTCACACTCAAAACTTTGATTCTAATTAAATGTTTAGGGTTTTTTCTAACTATAAAGTTGCCTATTCTTGAGAATGTGTATTAAAGCAAATAAGTATGTACATATTTTATTTTTTCTATGTTGAAGCATTGCTTATGTTATTTACCATATTCATAAAACTAATTTGCTGCAGAGTTAATTTTATTTTATGTAAAAGTGTTGTTCTGGTTCATTGATCAAAAGTCACATCCATAATCCACACAAAGCATTATGGGTTGTAGAAATAAGGTGGATTAAATAAATTTATAAAAATGATTTTGCTTCCAAAGTTAACTTCATCTCATTACTGTTTGATTGACTTTTGATGGAGCTAATTGATCCTCCCAGATCTCCTCTGATGAACAGTGACTTACATACGTATTCAGACTATATATTTTCCACATTGCATTCATGTTAAAACTTCAAATTTCAATATATTTTATTGTTATTGTTCTCCATTTTCTTTGACAGACCAAAACAAGTAAATATTTTTGATTGAGTTTGTAGCTTTGAGATAGTGAAGGACAGAACCCACTGGGTACCTGAAGAACTCCTCCCTCCTGAACCACCATAACCAACACAGTGCAGGTTATACTTTAATATGTTATGAAGGAAACATTTAGAAACATCCCTCTGTGCTCTTTCATCACTAAAGTGATGAAATCGTTTCTTTTATTATTGATGATGAAAGTGGGATTCTGCTCTAACACTGAAATGAGAAAAGCAGCAAAATATCCTGGGAGTAAAAAGTCAGAGTGACGGTAAAACAACAAGCTTCAAACTATTGTAAAACTATTGGTGCAAAGTTCATGATCCACCAGGTTGACACATCTTACAGTGACTGAGTCGTTAAAATGAAGTTTCAAAGACATGATTAATTATGTTTTCTAGATGCTACAGGAAATAAAAACATCAGTAGAAATTAATGATGAGTCTCTGTGAATCTGAAATCACATTAACCAGTTTAAATATCATCATAATGATCTTCATTTGTGTTTGTTTGCCTAGAGGTGAGGAAACCTCACAGTTATTTTACACTAACAAAATAAATGTTCTGTTTGCTATCAAAAATTAACTAGTAAAGAAAGGTTGCATTGCTTCCTCCTGCTAAAGTTTCTTCAGTATTTATAATTTTATATTGGCTATAAATTCTGCATTTAACTGAGATCCTGCTTTAACTTCATATACAGCTCTGTGTGTTATCTTCTTTTATCATTTTGACAGCAAGACACATCATGAACGCAGCAACTGGGCGTAACCAAAAGAGAAAGAGAAATTATTTAGACATTTTGAATCACTCAAACACAGCAAAGTAAGATTAGAGAGCATCAAATAAGCTGTAAATAACGTGGGAACATCCTGACACAGTCCTTAATGCAACACCTCATGGTACGTTAATATATTTCCTTTTCTTTTCTTCTTTCAGTTTTTTATGCCTCTTGTCTTTTCTTTATGAAGCTGTAATGTAGCCAGTCAAACTAATTCAGCTGGACAGAGATGATGAGCCTATCTTACAGAAAGTTTAGCATCTTATAAAACATGGATTTTTTTCACCTTCTGTTTTTGATCTCTGCTACGATCTGAATAAAATATTATGAACTCTTACTTGTAAATAAGAATTTAATGTGTGTAAAAGTGATAGAACTCTGTTTTCTTATTCAGGTTTCTGAAAGGTGTGAAGGATTGTAAGACAAAAGAATTTCTTCTTTCTGTCTGAAGCTGCTGCTGGAGATCTGCAAACATCTGAGATGATCTACAGTGTTGAGGTCACAGGACCAGATGGACAGAAGTTCATGATTGACCTCTGTGACAATGAAGAGGCAATGCAGAGAATAACGGTGGGAGAGCTGAAGGACAAGATAAAGAAGATCCCTGGAATCCCAAGTAAACTCATTTACTTCATCTGTCTCCATTTCAGAAGAAAAATCATAAAACCTGTTAAAAAAATGAGGAACAGACATTTACCAAAATGTACATTTAAGGATAAAATGGGACACAGATCCTGTTTAATTATCTGCTGTGGAGTTTGTTTAGGCTTAGGACAAGAACAAAGTTCGAGTCAGAGGAACAAAATTATATAAATATATATTTTTTACAGTTTTTTCTTTAAGTTTGTTTAAAGGTCTGCATTGTGTGTCAGAAAATGGTAAGAATCAAATCTGGTGAAGTAGCTAAACTGTAAAACAGAAAATATGATCAAATCCAACAACAGAGTAATTTTCATTATTCCAACTATTAACTTCACTGTTTCAGTGACATTAACTTTCATTTTAAAGACTGTTGGTTTTAATTCTGCTTCATTATTGAACAGTCAGTAAATGTTGTTGACTTTACCAATAACATTCATTCCTGTCTACTGCAGAGTTCCTGTTCTTGACTTTAATAGATTAGAGAAATGTATTTTAAGGATGTCTGGTAGTTTGTTTGTTTTAAGTATAGATTTGACTTTAAAAAAATACACAAAATCTTGTATAATTAACCAACAGTTGGAGCTCAACATAATCAGAAATCACAAATAAATTAAACAAAGCTACAAGGACAGCAGCATCACAGACCTCGGATGCTCCTGTTCAGACTAGAAACGTTCTGCTGTTTATAAATATATTTTTTGTGTGTTTGTATGTAATTAATTGTGATTCTGGTTCTGTATGTTTGCAGGATATGCGAAAGAGGACGTAGAATTGATATTTGGGAACAAGAGATTGGAAAACGACACAAAGAGGCTGGTTGACTATGGAGTCAAGCACATGTCCAGGATACACATGAATGTACCACTTTACTGTGGAGATGAGCCTGATCCGGGTCCTACAGGTGGTGGGATGGGAGATAAGGAGGGTGTAACTCGTAGAAGTAAAGAACAGCTTATGCTTAATCTTTAAAACTCAAAATACATTTTTGGGTGTCCAAAGTGCTTCATTCCACATATTGAAATATTTCAAGCATTAACTAGAATCACATCCCTCCTCATTGTCATTTAAACTCTTGTAAGTAAGTAAAATATTTCTCACTTCCTGACACATTCTGTATGTGCAGTATTTTATCAAAACTGTCTGTAAGATCAGCGAAATATTATTTGATTATGGTTATTTTAACAGATAAAACAATTGTGGAGCAACTTTAACAAGCTTGTGTTTTGTATTAATAAACTAAATGTGGGATTTTAAAACTGATCTTTGTTCTCTATACAATTTAAACAATAAATATTTTATTAAACACAGTGTAAGATCATTTTTAATGAACCTCAAGAGGAAACTCAAGTGAAAATGTTTCAAATTCTGACCAAAGTCTAGATTAAGAGCAGAATCAAAGCCTTGAGATTAGAATAAACTACAGGATCTTCTTTTAACTTCAGTCCTGAATGACATTGAGACACAATAACATCAATAAGGCTTATTTTCTCAAAAGATAAACTTTTAAGACCAAATCCATAATCTGCAGCAAATGATGAAAAATGATGGCGTAAAACCTTTTAATTCATAAAAACAATAAAGCAGTGAGGCTGCTGCCATTCCCCCAATTCATTTTAATTGGGGGATATTTGATTAGATACTTGATTACATAACAATCATTATGTAATAATTATCATTTCTCAATACATTGAAAAATGTAATGTTTAAGTTGTTGATTTTTTTTATGTAGAGCACTTTGAACTGCCTTGTTGCTGAAATGTGTGATATAAATAAAATTTGTATCACACAACGTGACTGACTTATCACTTTGATTTGTTCGAATGGGTCTGATTATTCTGCCACTTTTTGTTGATATTGAAGCGGTTTATCCAGATGTGTTTTGAGTCTCTTGTTTGTTTTCTTTATATTTTCACAATAAAAATTATTACACAGGTAAAATAATAAAATAAGTGCATTAACAAGTTCATAATCTTAACAGCAGTTCAGCATTTTAACATTTAGAGGCAGAAAACTGAGTGTCAGTTTGGTGGTTCTGTTTGTTGCTTTGGTTTCCTGATGGCAGCAAATCAAAATGTTCTTGTAGAAACTATGAGACGTTTCTGACTCTGTTCAGAGTTTAGTTCCTGCAGCAGTTCTGAATCAGATCTTGTAGAGAGGGCAGGGAAACAACTGTACCTGCAGAATCTCATTCATGTTCATTTTATTAGCTATTAGCTGTGATGATACACAGCTCTACATCATGATGTCACCAGGAGACTCTGAACCAACCAATCACTGAACAGATGCTTAGAACAGATAAATATGTGGATGAACCAAAACTTTCTCCAGCTGAACAGAAACAAAAGTGAAGTTATTATCTTTGGGCCTAAAGAGAAACGATCTAGAGTCAATGTAGAGCTTCAGTTATTACAACTGAAATTAAAAACCTGGGAGTAGTGATGGACTCTGACCTGAACCTTCAGAGCCACATTAAGACAGTCACAAATTTGGCCTTCTATCACCTGAAGAACATCTCTGGGATTAGAGGACTTATGTCTCAGCGAGATCAAGAGAAACTCATCCATGCGTTTATCTTTAGCCGCATTGATTACTGCAACAGCGTCTTCACAGGTCTGACTAATAAATCAATCAAACAGCTGCAGCTCATCCAGATGCTGCTGCTGTTCTGACTAAAACCAGGAGGATGGAGCACATAACACCAGTTTTAATGTCCCTTCACTGGCTCCCTGTACTCAGAGAATAGATTTTAAAATACTGTTGTTAGTTTATAAATCACTGAACGGGTTAACACCACAACATATTAAACATCTGCTGTTGTTGTATCAACCTTTCAGACCCCTCAGGTCTTCTGGTTCTGGTTCTGGGGATGCAGAGCAGACCAGAACCAGAACCAAACAAGGAGAAGCAGCATTCAGTTTCTATGCACAGCAAATCTGGAACAACTGTAAAACAGCTGAAACACTGAGCTCTTTTAAATCTAGACTAAAAACCCACCTGTTTAGAGTTTCTTTTGTGCCATAGTTAATGAAAAACTAACCAACATTTTTACGTGTAACGACAGCACTTGGCAAAATGTACTTGTTTTCTCATTTATTGACTTTGTGGTTTTGTCTTCTTTGACTTTGCATTGTTGTTTTTATATTGTAAAACACTTTGAACCGCCTTGTTGTTGAAATGTGCTATACAAATAAACTTGATTGATTGATTTATATTCATAATATAGAGAGTGAAATACGTCAGAAATAAATCTAACAATTATATTTATCATCTCAAACTAGATTCTGAACAATAGAATAAATCATAGAGGTGCTGAGTGTTCAGACATGGTTCATTATTTCACCTCCTTGTTCTTGGATTTACTGACATTCTGTATTACTGGATTAAACAGGAAAACGAGTCACTGATGACATGAGTTTTAGACATAAAGAACAACAGCGCCTCCCAGTGGTCAGAAAAACGAAGGGTTTCTGTAGTTGTAAAGACCTTTTTGGACCATTGTTGAATGAGACCGATGAGAATTACAGAAAATAAGTAAAGTTATTATCTTGCTGTGAGATTTTTTCTATTTAATTTTAATATATTAACAAAGTTAAATATGTTAGCTGAAGTTACTATTTTCAGTTGAAGTTAGTATTTTCATCTCTGGTTCCTCTGGAGTGATGGCAAAACAAGTCTCAAACTATCATGTGTAACTATTGGTGCAAATTTCATGATCCAACAGGTTGACACACCTTAAAGTGACAGAGTCCTTAAACTGAAGTTTCAAAGACATGATCAATCATGTTTTCTAGACGTCACAAGAAATAAAAACATCAGTAGAAATGAATGATGAGTCTTTGTGAATCTGAAATCACATTAACCAGTTCAAATATCATCCTAATGACCTTAATTTGTGTGTTGTTTTTTTTTGCCAAGAGGTGAGAAAACCTCACAGTTATTTTATACTATTAACCAATAACAAAATGTACTTTGTGCCAACAAACTATTAAGAAAAAATGGTTGCATTGATTCCTTTTGCCAGAATAAGTTTATCTATCTTTCTTTACTGAGTACAGTCGAAGAATAACTTCTTATACAGCATTTTAATTATCTTCTTTTAAAAGTTTGATAGAAAGATTTGAAAGGAATTAAACCTCCCAACCAATCCACATTTAACCTTTTGAAAGTGATATTTTCAACACGTCTTGAATGCAGCAGCTGGCTGGGCGTAACCAAAACAGAAAGAGAAAGTATTCAGACATTTTACTTCACTCGAATAGCAACATAAGCCTAGAGAGCGTCAATTAAATATGTCCTGGAAACACCCTTAAACTGTACTTAATGTAACAGCTGAGGGTAGGTTAATAGATTTCCTCTCCTCTCCTTTCTGCTTCAGTTTTTGTGCCATTTGTCTTTTGTTTAAGAATCTTTAATGTAATCATGATTATATATAAAAAATAACAGTTAGTCAAGACAAACCACATGTGCTGGTCAACAATATTTAGCATCTCTTACAGGAAAGTTTAACATCCTTTAAAACATGTATTAGTAAAGTATGCATCCTTCACCCTTTATTTTTGCTATCATATGAAGAAAATATTATAAACTTTTTTTTTTTTTGTAATTATGTTTTCTCATTCAGGTTGCTGAAACGTGTAAACAAAACAAAACACCAATGCCAAGGAGTTTTTCTTTCTTTTGGTCTGACTTCACCAGCCGCTGGAGATCTTTAAATATCTGAAAATGATCTACCAGGTTGTGGTCAGTGGGATAGATGGAGAGAAAACCACGATTGACCTCTGCGACACAGAGCTGGAGATGAAGGAAATAACCGTGGATCAGCTGAAAGAAAAGATATTTGAGAAGTTGTCTTGGTTCTCAGGTAAATTCACTGAGTGCAACAATCATTTACTTCACCTTTCTCTGTTTTATGTAAAACATAATTGTTAAAAAATCAGGAATAACCGTTTTAATAAAATAAAATGCAAAACGAGATCCTTTTGAAATCTCTCCAGTGGAGTTTGTTTTGGTTTATGGTGAGAACAAGTTTAAGTCAGAATAATATATTTATATCATCCTGTTTAGACTAAAATAGTTCTGCAGTTTAAAAATATGTTTTTGGTCTGTTTTTATTTATTGAATTATGATTCTGTATCTGCATATTTGCAGAACGTGCAAAAAAGGACCTGCGACTGATCTTTGCTAGCAACAGACTGAATGACGACACAAAGAGGCTGATTGACTATGGAATCACACACAAGTCCTACATTCAGATGGTTTTATGTTTAGACGGTGGAGCAGGACCTGAACCGGGTTTTACTGACGACGGGCTGGGAGACAAGGAGGGAGAAACTCGGAGAAGTAAAGAATGTCTTATGCCTGATGTTTAAAACTCAAACAAAAATACTTCGTTTCAAACATTAACTGGAATCACGTCGCTCCTCCTTCTCAGTTAAACTGTTTTAAACAATGTTACGGCTGCAGTGGGTCTCTGCCCTTTTTCCTTGTAGAGGTCTGGAGACGGGCCTGCTGCACGTGTTATGTTTTGCCCTGATTGGTGTTCTGCTGCTTTAAAAGCTGCCATGCATGCAGCAGACAGGAGGCTTTTCCCTCTCCCTCCTCAGAACCTCATTTGGTTTGGTTTGTGTCTTATGGTTGGGGTTTGTTAGGTTTGTTTTGCGTTTACTTATTTCTGGTTAGCTATGGGTTTTGCATTAATATGTTTTGGTTTCTCATTTCAGGTTTTCCTTTTTCAGGTTTTATTTCTTTAGTATCATTTAATAAATTGAATTTTCATTAAATCAGAAAATCCTTGTGTCCTTTAATGTTACCTCACCAAACGAGCCTGATGGACGTAACAATCAATAAAATATTTTGCCACATTCTGAATGTATTGAATATTATCACAACTCTCTGTATGATCAGCAGAGATATTGTCTGTTTCCTGTTATTTTCAGTGAGTCAAGCAGAGAACAACTGTGGAGCAGCTTCAACAAACTTGTGTTTTAAATTAATAGGTAAAATGTGGGATTTTAAAACTGCTCTTTGCCCTCTATACAATTTAAACAATGAAAACAATGAAATGCATCACATAATGTAAGACAATTTGCTGCAAACCTCAAGAGGAATCGCAAGTGAAAACTACAGATGTCAAATCCTGACCAATTTCTAGATTAAGAGCAGAAAGTGTTGATATTACAGGATCTTCTCTCAGCTCCAGTTCTTGTGTTGGAATAGGTCTGATTATTCTGCCACTTTGTGTTGACATTAAAGCAGTTTATCCAGGCAAGTTTTGAGTCTCTTTCTCTTTTATTTTTTAAGTTTTTATTTACTTTTTGTAGTGAAAATTATTACACAGATAAAAACATTAAATACACATTTTAACATTTAGAGGTGAAAAGATGAGTAGCAGTTTGTTGGTTCTGTTTTTGATGCGTTTGTGTTTTCTGATAGCAGAAATTCAACATGTTCTTCTATAAACTGAGAAGTTTCTGACCAGAGTCTGGTTCCTGCAGCGGCTCTACATGTCTGAGTCAAACTGTAGCATCATTTCTAGTGAGTGAAATGCATCAGAAACAATTCTAACAATTAAGTTTATTATGTCAGAGTAGATTGTGAACAACAGAAGAAATAATATTCGGAGTATTGAGTCATGGTTCATTAATTCACCTCCTCTTGGATTCACTGACATTCTTTATTACTTGAGTAAACAGGAAAATTAGTCACTGCGGCCAAGAAGATTTTCAGACACAAAGAACAACAGCGCTCCCTAGTGGTCAGTAAAACTGAGGGTTTCTGCCGCTGTCGGTGCCCAAGTGAAAAAAAAAGTATACTTTAGTATGCTATTTCAAATATACTTACATTTGTGAAAGTACACTTTAAGTATAGTAAGTATTAAGTGTACTATAAATATATATGAAGTATACTAAAAGTATACTTGTACCAATTTCTAAATTAGAACTTTAAACATACTTAATTATAATTGTTCCAAAATACACTTTTAATAAGTTTATTAAATAAAAGTATACTTTAAGTGAACAAAATATGTATTTGCCCAAGTGTAAATATACACTTGCTCAAGTACATTTAAAAGATATTTAAAATATCTGTCAAAGATAATTTGTGTAAAATATATGCTCAAAATAGAATTTTTAAAAATGGACTTAGCACTACTTTAAATTATTAATTTCACTATGTTTTAAATTACATCTCAGTGTACATTTTAGGCTAATAAAGTATGCCTCAATTTTCTTTATTTAACCAGGTGAACCCCGTTCAGATCCAGATCTCATATTCAAGAGGGACCTGCACAGAAGTCTGCAACACGCAGCAACCTAATTACAAAATAAAACTAATTAATACATGCAGAAGTATGTCTTTTAGGCACCTTTAAAGTACTTTTCATGTAAATTTTAGGCATACTTTTTAAGCACCTAAAATGTTTACCTTAATAATCTTTTACTATTTTTGTTAAAATTGCAAAGAATAAAAAACATGATAATCATGATGTAATGTTGTTTATCAAAGTACTCAATCCATTTTCAGATATATGATGTAAGATCTATAAGCCAACGGCATTAGCTCCAGTTCACACTCCAGACCAGATGGTGGACTTTCGTCTTTTTTGAAAAATGCCATAAAAAGAAGAAAAGCCTTGAATTCTTGAACGCTGTTCAAATTCGCCATTTTTACTCACATAATATCACCTTAAAAGTAGAGAAAGCCTTGATAGTTCTGATGATGTCACATACACAGCGAATCCACAACATCTTTAAATTGTAAGTATTATTTTTTAATTTGCCATTTTTCTGTACTCTTTAAAATACAAATGCTTTCTCTGTTTAATTGCTCTATTGTTCTTTTTTGTAGGTTTCTGTAAAGTGTAGTGGTCCTGTGAATGGGAATGTCCTGTCGTTGATCCTCACTGTTCTTAGGAAGGAGAAATGTCAGTTTGTCTGCAGTAATACTGGAATACTGTGACACTGAATTAAAACAATACTCTGTCCTTGGTGGAAACATTTTTCACATGTCCTCTAAAGTGTACCTATTATTTTATTGTGCTGATTTTCATAAGCATGTTGTCAGTAAACTTTTAATGTATTGACAATTTGTACAATTTTGTTATAGTATATTGGGTCTTGAAAAAATGTGGATAAGACTTTATTTGATGGGGTGTGCATAAGACTGACATGATACTGTCATAAACATGACATAACACCTGCTAGGAACATACCAACAGTGTAATGAAGTGTCATTCAGTAAATAATGACAATTTTAATGAGGATTTGCTTTAAAAGTTGGATGACAGGTGTGTTTATGACAGTATCATGTCAGTCTTATTATGCACACCCTATCAAATAAAGCGTTACCAAAATGGTAATATACTGAAAGCACAATGTAATTAGTTTCACCTGTAAAATGTGTTGTAATTGATCCGTCTGTGTTCTGGTACCTGATGTGTGTATGAAGCATTAATGTAGAAAGTGGCAAAGCAGAATAATAAAAGACATTAAGTAACTAAAAAGTTACTTCATTAGCAATTATAACAAACCAAAAGTGTAATTGCAGCATACTGTAATAATCACACTACTAATATATTAAATATGTATTTACAATATACTTAAATACATTCTAAGTTTATGTTAAATCTAATTCAGTCACTAAAATAGTACACTCCAAATATTTACTTTAGCCAGTAACAGTAGTTTAGGAAGAAGATGGAGGAGATTGATTGTTTTCACAGATTATCTGTCTCATAAACTGACACAACATGGTGACAACATTAACTAATATGGAGAAAACATATTTTTTATTAAAGTTATGTACTGCAGCTTAAATAAAATGCAACTACATAGAATTTTTTGAGAAGTCTGGATTGCTTCATGTATATTTTGCACGTTGCTCGTGGGGAGAGACATTTCAGAAATCTAAAACTAATAGAAAAAATTAAGCAACGTACTTGCATACTGTATGCGGAATGTTTCATGTGAAATTCATGAGCAGTAAACACTGTGCAAGTTATCAGTACTGAACCAAAGAAAGCAAAGCAGTTGCAAGCCTTTAAAATTGTGACACTTTTTACGGATCAGATAGACTCAAGAAATTGTTACACCAGCTGCGCAGGGGTGGGGGCCCAACTTGATTTTTTCTCAGGGTGCCCAAGATTCCTGGCAGCGCCCCTAATTCTGAATAATAAGAGGGAAATCTTGTTGATCAGAATAAAAGGACAACCTTTTGTCTTTCTTAATACATTTCCAAAGTTAGCCTTCTTCCAAAATAAGAAGGCAAACACTGAAAGAAAGAATAAACCAAAGACAAGGGCCTTCATGGAGAGAACTGCAAATACAAAAAGTAACATAGCTAACGAAGAAGAATAAAAACAATTGTGATTTTTATCACAGTCTGAAGTAATTTTCCCCGTATTGTCGTTTTCACTCTTGTCATTGTCAATCAGTATTCTCTGGTCTTCTTCTACCTTTGTTCCTTTGTCTTCCTCTTTAGTATCTGAAATTTATATTAGAAATTTAAGACGAATTGAACAAAATATAAATTATTGTAAAGTGTGTTTTCATCTCACTTCTCTTCCTGTAAAACAAAAGATGGGAGCTTTGGGATCTGGTTAATAAAGAACATAAATTTCTGTTATGATAGACAGTAAATACAAACATAAGAACAAAACGAAGGACAATTACTTACCTCTCAAACTTTTCCTGGGATGTCTGGTTACCAACCTGTTATGAAAAGGAACAATATCAAACTTGCACTGCGCTATAACAATAATGTGATGATTGTTAATGTCAAAACCATCCATGGTTGTAGGAAAATCATCTCACCAGTGTCACACTGGAGTCATTGAACTTGTACCATCTGTCTTCATCCTCAGGTTTGATTGTTGCTGTGTAATGCCCACCTGTCAGAGACCCAAAGTGCTCCACCAAGGCGTACAGTTCATATGTCTGGTTCTGATCAACAAAACACACATTAATCTGGAAACTGGAAAGAAAATGGACAACAATCACAATAATCTGAATATACCTCAGGTAAGTTGATGGTGTAACAAACATCCACAGCACGGCTGTCTTTACTGTACGACATGCGGTGATAGTTGTATTCAAACCTCTTCAGCAGCAAAATCAAAATCTTCGGATGACGCTTTAGTTCATATTTCTGCATGAAACACAGAGTTATTAACACAGTTAAAAACTTATATTTACATTAACCATATATAAAGACACACAACCTTTTTACTGGCTAACATTAACTCAAAATAAGCCTTTCCTGTTCCAGGTCTGCAGGGATCACCAATATTTATTTACAGTACTTATTGTTGCACTTTACAGAACTGATGGCTAATTATCCTGTCCAATTAGTTAGGAATAACAAAGTCAGTGTTTTTGAGGGGTCATCACAAATCCTTGAGCAAGGCAGCCTGTAAAAAAACTGGTTCAAAAGAACAGTTCTTTCAAGAGGAAAGGGTCAAAAAGTCAATAAATTATGAGAATCTTGTGGATCCAAAACATTTGACACAGGTCATGACATCTTACAGGCTATGCTAGCAAACTCTAGTAAAATATATTTAAACTTCAGAACTTGACAAATATTTTAGCTTCTCTTTCATTATTTGGGTGTTTAGCTAATAGCTAATCAGTGCATTTTTTTATACATTTCAAAATAATTTCAAAGGTTTGGCTGTTTTTTGTTGTTGTTTAATCACACACTTAAACAAAATAGGTTTCATTTTACTTACAACAGTAGTGTCACGTTTGTATTTACACTTATCACAGTACATCTGGTCTTCTCCACAAAAGTCTACATCCTTTAAAAACTCCTGAATCCCGTCCTCCTGGAAACACACTTTGTGTTACTTGCGCAAACCTTCACCAGGTACTTTCCAGCATTCTACCAACACTAATTTTTACTTACTTTCTACTAAGTAAAAATTAAAAATCATTGACTATATTCCAGATGACTTTAATAAGCAGAGTTTTGCCTGACACATAAAATGGTTTCCATTTTGCAGGTTGTTTCTTACCACACTGTAGTTTCCATTACTGGAATCCATCAGAGGGAGAGAAAGAAAGAAAAATGGCACTTCGTCATCAGTATGTGAGCCACATTGATCACAAACAGTCCTGTGAACCAGATCTCCTCTGAATATCTGAAAATACAACTTGATTTAAAATCTAACAGCTTTTACTTTTATTTTCTCTCCTTACGATCCCAAAGTGATTTCATGAATAATTTACCTTTGACGCTTCATCACTGACATCAGATAAAATCTTCTCCAGGTACTGACCAGCATCCTGCTGTTCATACACTGGAAGAATGAAAAAAGAATGATACATAAAATGATGTATTTTTATGTTTACATTTAATGCTTTAGCTCACATTTCATGTTCATCCATGTTTCTTCTAACGCTTGTCAAGATTTAAGTTGAAGCTAATGCAGTCACACATCCCCATTATGAAAGTGTCGCCTTTTATTCAGAAACAAGCTAACAGTTGATAAATGCATCTGATTACGTACCTTTTTCAATTCTCAGTGTCTTTGTAACTTCTGTGGTTTCTGATGTTTTTTTCTTTAAACTCTCAAACAAAGTATGGAGTCCAACATTGATGTCGTCTTTATGGTGTTTTGAACAACTGTTTATAGGACATTGTCAGAGATACAAACTATACATATTGAAAACAAACAAAAAAAAACACTGAATATTTCTTCCAACACAAAACGTGCTTCATGATTTACTCACTAACCTTTTAACAGCCTCTCTGAACTCTCTGGTCATGAACAGAGCCTGCAGAATGCTGTTCAGGTAACATGTTGCTCCTTGGTTTCTCAACCCGTAATACTTCATGTCTGTGGGACGATTTGTTATGGAACAACATTAATAAAAGACATTTAAACAAATAAATATTGGCAGCTGAGCATGGAGGCCTTACCTTCCTTCATCCTGAATCACTAACGATTCCACTGATACGGCTCTTCTTCACTGAGCCACCGCTGAAATAAACAGACAGTAAGAGGCACTCCCATGACCACAGAGAGAGGGAGTCAGAAAACAGCAGCTTTCTCTTTCACTTTGCAACTACTAGAACTTTTCATTCAGCTGATAACACTGCATAAAGTTATGAATGTTCACAATTTAAAACTAATCTAATATCAATTCTCTTAAATCAGTTATGATAGCTGCAAGTTTTGGAGATGTTGGGATTTCAGGGGGACTAGTGACCAGACAATTTTTTCTTCCATAAAGAAATTGTCAAAATCTGTTGTTAAGAAGGCTGCACAGTGGCTCAGTTGGTAGAGCTGTTGCCGTGCAGCAAGAAGGTTCTGGGTTCGATTCCCGGCCCCGGTCTTTCTGCATGGAGTTTGCATGTTCTCCCTGTGCATGCGTGGGTTTTCCCCGGGTACTCTGGTTTCCTCCCACAGTCCCAAAAACATGACTGTTAGGTTAATTGGTCTGTCTAAATTGCCCCTAGGTGTGTGTGTGTGTGCGCATGGTTGTGTGTCTGTGTTGCCCTGCGACAGACTGGCAACCTGTCCAGGATGTACCCTGCCTCTCGCCCGGAACGTTAGCTGGAGATAGGCACCAGCGCCCCTCCCGACCCCACTGAGGGACAAGGGTGTTCAGAAAATGGATGGATGGATGTTGTTAAGAAACTGCGACAGACTGGCGACCTGTCCAGGGTGTACCCCGCCTCTCGCCTGGAACGTTAGCTGGAGATAAGCAGCAGCAACCCTCCTGACCCACTGAGGGACAAGGGTGTAAAGAAAATGGAAGGATGGATGCATGTTGTTAACAAAACAGAGATAAACATCTATTGTTCTTTCTTTTCTCTTCTTTTTTTACATTAGTGTTTCAAGAAGAGTCTGTCAAGAATATCATATTCAATAATATCTCTTTCACAAATCTAAAATGCACTAAACTGCAATGACACACACTGATAGAGATTTCAAATGCTAAGAGATTTACAACCCTGTCCTCTCTAACAGTGAGGACAACAGAAAGAAAAAGAACGAGATACAAATGTTTTACTTATGCTTGGTGTCCCATGACAGGGAGAAAGGTCAAAATGCGAGTTTAGGGAAATTTAGGTGTCACTAAAGAAAACAATGTTGGGTTCAGGCTTTCGACAAACAACGAAAATGAAACAAAAACTGAGTGAAGAGCTGGAAAGTACCTAAAATACTTGACTCATGACGTTTAGTTTCTGCTATTTACCTACTGAAGAGTCATTCAATAACATGGCAGCAGCTCTGTATGAAACAGTGACCTGGGTGTATTTAAGGTGAACTGATAAAGTTGAAAGTCGGCATCAGAATAAGGAAGAGTTATTTTAAGCGACCTTAGACACGGCTTCTTGATTCCAGACTGACTGGAACGAGTATTTCAAAAACTATTGAGGTTTTCATGCACAGTTTCCTCTGTGTTTAGAGAGAATGAGTTCAAATAAGAGAACAGCAGCTGTGGATAAAAATACCTCAACGAGGTTAGAAGAAAGTGCACAGATTGGTTTTAGATTTAAAAAAAGAACAGCAGCTCATGTCAAATTTGTGCAGAACATCGTCTCAGAATGGACTAGATGTTGAAGCAGATGAGCTACAGCAGCAAAAAATCACATGGAAGGTTTTGTTACAATCAGGAGGTTTGACTACGGTTTACAGTTTTGGTTCTCCAAAATTAAACACTGACAGATCTGAAGAATGTTACCTGTTTCCTCAAATGACCTTCACATCAGAAGAGTCAGAGTTTGACATAAATAATATTAAAAACATGGAGGCATCTTTGTCTTTTTCAGTGGTTCAAACTAAATGTTGGGCGATGTAGCTAATTCTATTGCCAGTAGAATTAGCTACTGGCAATAGCTATTGCCAGTAGAATGAAAGAAAGTAGGTTTAGGAGAGACTATTGAGTCAGTGCTTATTAATCTGATTACTTTAATTAATCTGCGTAATGTAAATAAAATATATTCTCACTCCACCTTGTTAAAATCTTTTTCCCTGCTCAGTGATGTGGTTGTTTCTGGGGCTTGTTTGACTGGTTTGGTGTAATTTTTGAACTCATTGATTGTCACAATTTATCAAACTGATTACCAAGTTTTTTATAGCGGCATTCTGGTCTTTTAAATTGTTGGATCTGGTGACGTTTTTTTCTCGACTACAATAAATTCACTATCAGGTTTAGGTCAGGTCAGTTACATAACCTCTCCAGAACAGTTATACTACAGTAATTAAAACCAGTAGGTTTTATTTTGACAGTGGGGGAAGGTGCCAGGTCCTGCTGGGAAATTAAATAATCAGCATCTCCATAAAGTTTATCAGCAGAGAGTCCTCTGAGTTTTCCTGGTAGAAGACTGAACTAAATTTGAACTTGATATAACACAGATGACAAACACCAGCAGGTCACGATCACTGACTGTGGAAACGTCACAATTCACGTCAAGAAACTTGACGACTTCCTCACTCATGTACCTTGATTTCCAAATGAAATGCTAAATTTGCTTCATGTGAGAACAAGACTTATGCCACTGAATAATATTCCAGTCGTCTACTTTCTTTTTGTTCAGAAGTCACAAGGAACACAACAGTGTTGTGGCCCATTTTCTGGATACATTTTGTGTTCTGGTTCTTTAAACATCGTCTAATTATTCAAACTGAATGATTCGGATTAAGTTTCACTCTTTATTTAACAAAAATAATAGCAACATTTTTATTTGTTCAGCAATTCCTGATTTTCGGTTTGCACTATCACAAAAATGCAATCAAATGACAAAGAGTGGTTAATGAAAAATAAAAAGAATCATTCAATGTGACAGGATTACTTGATGCAAATACAATAATAGAGGCATTAACAGCATAAAAAGCTACATATTTGTGTGGACATCCTTTAATCCAGTGGTTCCCAAAGATTTTCTTCTGGGCCTCCCTATGGTTCACAATAAAATCCCCCCCAAAAAAGAAAAAAAAATCAACTTGGCACACATATTGTTCAACCAGACATAAATCTACACTGAAGTTTATTTCACACTTCAGGTTGCAACAAAACAAACTACAAACCATGTTTACAGTTAAACACTTTTGTGTAACTGTTTTCTTTTTTTCATTCATCCAGACTGCTCCCCGCGCCCCCTGCAATGGCACAATGATCCCCAAGGGGGCGCGCCCCACTCTTTGGGGACCACTGCTGTAATGGGTGTTTCAGCTGTGTAGTTTCATAATAAATTTCACAACATAACAACATTTATTTGGAAGCTACTTTGAAGCAGAGTACAAAGATTGTTCAATTTGTTGCAAAAGTTGGATTTTAAAGATTTGACTAGCAAGAACAAGCAGGTAAATAATAAAAAAAAACAGTGATAACTCATGTATCACATCATGAACTACCATGATGTGATACATCACATAATGTGATGTAACATCATGAATACATCACATTATGGATATGGAATAGAGTAGATTTCTGTGTGGAATATACGTCCATCCCACACAGGAATAGACGTCTGTCTGGCGGCAATACCACTGAGGCAAATATCAAAGTCATCTATTATACATTCATTAGCATTCTTTAGGCAGCCAAAACAAAACGACATCTTACATCGGGGACATGAAACTTCTGTGCATCCTATCCCAGTGTGCTGGATCAGTGAGCCGCAGGTGGGACAGGCACGGACCGATGGACACCCTATGACTCCTCCCGCAAGTTCAATTTGGACTTCTGGACACTCTCTCAGCGTCTTCAGGGCAGAATTGTGGCAGTCGTCGTTTTCACAGCGGTCGGATCGAGGCTGTTGACCTTTCCACTCCCTCAGACACTGCCAGCAGAACCCAAAGCTGCGTCCGGTCTTTGCTGAGCACACATGGCAGCAGACATAGAGGTCTGAGCTGCTCCCTCTGGTCACAGGAGTCATGCAGCCTGGACACTGTCAGGAGTGGGAGGAAAGACGGGGAACAGAGGGATTTGAGTCAGACTCAAGCCTGTGTGCAGTTATCATTACGTCATTAATAAGATACTTACAAACTTTGTGTTAGGATCTCTGGCAGCAGCATTCAGGGCCATCGTCGTCTCAAAGTTCTTCATTTCTTCAGGGGTCAGCAGGGCCATTTTACAAACCTCTTGATAAGACCATTCAGCATTACAGCCAGACTGACCGCACACAAACCTGGCTTCTCCCTTTATTTAAATAATCACAGAAATAATCAGGATTAAAGATAAAAAAGACACTTATATGTTTAACAATCTGATAGGAAGGTTCCTTAATTCCTTTCAACAATATTCTGTTAAAAATGCTATGTCAACACAGAAAATACAGTGATATATTAAGATGCTCTTTAACTCTAGAATTCACAGTTGAGAACTTGTTTTTGGAAAGTTAGAGTTAAAAAATTTACAGTGAATCTGTCGAAGGTTAATAAACTAAAAGCAGCAGAAACAACAAATATCCATTTAGTTTAGTTTAGTTCAATTAAAAAGAATAAAAGACATAGAATAAAATATTTTACATTTCACATTTGAAAGCAAAAATTATTCATTTAATTGAAATTACAGACACGTTCTTAAACACATGAGTGTATTGTGGTAGAATTAAAAGATTTCTGAAGGTTTTGTCTTTGATTATTCTCTGTTTCTGTACATTGGAAGTCGGGTATCAACTCAAATAAAGGAAACTAAATGTTTTGAAAGAGAGGATAAATACATTTTCTTCAATAAGATTTTAATATTTATGGAAAATTTTATTTTTCATGTATTTAAAGACAAGAAAACCAGATCCGAAAAAAATAGCTGTCAGCATCATTCTGTAGCGGTAAATACATGTTGAAAATAAACAACACGGACCCGATCACATCATCACTTTTCATCTTAATCAGAATAAAAATAGTTCCACGAAACTAGCTTACAATTCTTTTTTTTTTGTATTTTCGGTTTTGAATGTGAGGTCACCGTCATATCCCACCTGTTTGAGCAGTTGTTCGCACCACTTTGTGAGAGACATCGGGGTCACCACATGTCCGCAGGACATCCGGGCTCTCGGGGAATCAAAACCTTCACACAGAACTGCAGAAACATCCCATGAGATCCTCCGGTATTTTTAAATACACACTACACATACTTTAAACAACATCACAAATACATTGAAAACTTGTAGCTACAGAGCTGATGAACTGAAACGAGCCACTCACAGTCAAACTGATCCTCTTCAGCCGTGAATCGGATTGTAGAGTCGCTCAGGTTGTAGCGCTTAGTTCTGTCGTTCATCTTGAAAGGTCTCTTGATTTCTGCTGCGATGCAGAAAACAATCAACTTTATATTATTTTAGGTCTAATAGAAGGGAACTCTTTCGATTTCGGCCCCGGTTATTCTTTACGAGTTCTGTGACTTTCACTTTACAGCTGATCGCTGAAGATACGCCCACATGGAAAGAAGAGCAGATGCATGGGGGGCGCAGGCCGGCGGCGTGGGGGGGCATTGGGGGGCATTACCCACCCACAGAGTCAGCTGTGCCCCTTCTGGAATGGAAGCTGTTTGTTGTTTTTGCCTTTAAACATCACAAATACATTGAAAAATAAAGTGGCCAACTCTCTGTTATTCCTATGTCAATTTGATACAGTAGGGGCTTCCGCACTCACCATATCTGTGCCTTCTGTCACTTTTTTCAGCTGTCAAAACTGTTTAATCCGTTGTCAACAGGTCGAAACCTGCTTTTCCGTGCCGCCTTTAAACGCAACATGAGCGGTACGACGCTCATGTTGCGCTCATGGCGCTCTTATAAGAGTAGTTTTACCGTACTGTAACGTTTTCTTTTACTTAAGTCATATTATTATTGCTGCTAGATTCGTTGTTCCCCCCTCTCCCCAAAATAAGCCGATGTCCCCCGTTAAACTCGTATGGAGCAGGGGATGGATGGATGGATGGAATTTAATGAAGACAGTGAAAAATCTCGACCATATAAAGAATAATATTATAGTTTTTATTGTTGACGCCTTAATTTCATAAAAACTAACAGGTGTGAATAATTTACAGTTTATTAAGAAGAATGAATAATCTGACTACAATTAGTACAGAACAAAAAATATTCTTTACTGTCCTATAATAGGGATATTTCTGTGCAACAGCAGCAAACTGACAGGCAAACAATGAAACTAAATTCACACACAGATCTAAATATTTGGTACTTTATTTTTAGCATTAAACATGCATACAAATTAAAAGTGCAATCAGCAATTATTCAAATTAATTTACAGTTATTTTGCATGTGTCACAGAATTTATGTTTTCAAAGAAACTGAATAGATTAAAGGTTTACTTAAACGTGTGAGGGGAAAAAAATCACAAAAACTCAGCAATTATTAACTTAATGGAATGAGAGATAACTATTCGATCAAATATCATTAAATAATTTATTTCAAACAGGTTTTGTTTTTAAAACGAGAACAATTATTCAGTGGGACAGTGAAAACCATACATAACCAAGAACAATAATCAATATTGACAAATAGCTATAAATAAATAAAAACATGGGAATGCTGAGATCAAATTTTCATGCATGAGATTTTTGAGTTTTTTTTTTTTGACTAATGTCTTTGGGGTGAAAACCAACAACAATACACGAGAATGACTGGGCGATTTCATTTTTGTTTTCACTTTACATAGAGATCATTTTTACAACTTTCACAATTATTATAAGCTTCGTGATCATATTTCACTAATACATTACAATGATGCACTATCTTTCCAACAAACAGGAGGACATTTATGTAGTAAAAGCAAATGTTCAGTTTTGAGTTGAGTGGATCAGAGTGGAGCAGGGTCGTGGACGATCAGGTCCACTCCTCCGTCACAGCGCATCACCGCGTGGATCTCAGACTTGTGCTTGATCCCGCACTCAGCCAACGTTTGGGTCTCTTGCAGGGTTTTGCCTTTGTAGATCAGAGCCATCATCATTGCTCTAACAGCTGAAAATTTAAAATGAAATAAATCACCTTAAAGACCGACCTTTGCGCAAAACAAAACTGAAAGACACAGTAAGACGATGTTCAAAACAAATAAGAGTGGATTTTGTTTATGAAGAAAATGCCCCATGAAACCTAAAATAAATAAAATCCTTTATATATGATGTATTCATATCTCAAGTTACTTAAACAGTCCTCATGATCCCATCAGACAAATTGCACACAATATCTTAAATTGTTTAAAACGGTTTAGAACAAATAGCCGCGCATCTAAAGTCTCACATACATGACAATTATGGATTTTAAAACTGAAAATCGGCTTTTTAAACTACATTTCATCTTTTCATCTGCTCTATGTCTCAGTGCATTTGAAATTTCTCAGCAGGTGTATTTACCTATGTCACGGCGTAGCTGCTGTATTATGTCCATCAGAAACTTTACAGGAATGTACTTAAGCTCCTCTTCTTGTTTACACACGTCGATCGGCTTTTTAAAGTTCTGTTCAAAACAGACGATGACCTGGCAAGCCATGGCTTCTTCTTTTGATGCCTTTAAACTCTGCTCCGGGATTAAAGCTGTAATGTGAAGTGACTGAGGAGCAGCGAGGGCTTTATACTTATTAGAGAGGAACCTATTTGCGTGGTTTGCGTGGTAAAGGCGTGGTTTAAAAATGAAAGAAAAAAATGGATGGATCTGAGCAGAGTATGATTAAAATTATATAAGTCTTTGGTTGGGTGGATAAGCTTATATTTTCTAAAGTCAACGTAATCAGTGATTACAAAATGTTGGATGTTATGGATATGAACTGTGCCTGCCTTTGATCAGTTTATAATAATAATAATAATAATAATAATAATAATAATAATAATAATAATAATAAATTCTAGGAATTACAGCGTTTAACTTAGTGCCACCCAGTGGGCTAACAGTATTTACTTATTACAAGATAAAATACATCTCATAATGTCAAATAAAACCCTAAATAAATAGACAACGTTACAAAAGTCATGTCAAGGGTCACATATGTAATTGAATAAATCTGGACCTAAATTTACCCAAGAATATAAATATTTATCACATAAAAGTACGAAAGTATCATCAGTCAGTATGTATTGTTATACTGGAATATGTTGCCAAAAACGTAGGAACAAATATTAAGTAAATTCTTTAAAACGTAATTTAATTCAGGCCTGGGGTTTTGGGAGGCAGGCAGCAGATTCCTCCAGATAATCCTGTCAACATTTCAGGAAATGAGACCAGGAATAATTAAAATAAAACTAATTTCATCTTTCCTCATATGTAGGGTTTTCCATAAATGTTCCCCAGTTCAAATAGATACATTGTTAAGGTCTTTGTCAAGATCAGTTGGCAGTAAAATACCTGAAAGAACTTCCAGGTACTTTCCAGATTCACCAGGCCCAACCTGTCAGAGTGCCGATCTGGTTTATTATAAACCAGATAGAAGGATTTGTGATGAAACTTTCATTTTCACTCTGCAACATTTCCAATGTGCATTAAGATACAAGATCGACCTTTTGGAAGGAGCCTTTAAGCCATCAGACATGATAATTAATGGTTTAGTCCAAGTAAATAATTCTGTACTTTTCTGTTTATTAAACCAGTTTGATTGATGAATGCAGATTAATAAATATTTCTCATCTGTCAGCACAAATAAACAGAGTAACTCTAAAACAATAAACAGCTTTATTACATACAGAACCTGTAAAACATTTCTGAACACTAATTTCACATGTGAATTATGTTGAGACCAAAAACATGCCGTCTCTTCTCGGAATTACAGCGTTGATAGTAATTCAACATAGTGGCACCTAGTGAGCTAACAGTATTTGCATTTCATCATCGCCCATTTAGGGCAAACATTTTATGGTGTTGCGTGTAAAACACTCAAATACAGACTAAATAGCTGAATATTGTATGAAATATAAGAAGAGATGCTGAGTTCAGGTAATCTAGAACAAACTTTAAAAATAAAACACAAATTTAGAATATGAAAATAACAACAAAAGAAACATGAACTAAGACAGACTTTGCACAAACGTCTTTAAGAAAAGAGAATATTAAGAATTCAAAGAGCATCCCACTACAGATATGACAGAGATGAACTGATTGAATTGTGTCTTAGAGAGCAGAGGGGACAAATAAAATGTGTGTCTTTTACTAAGTTAATTTCTTCCTCGTGGGAAATATTTTTTTTACTTAGTGAATTTATAAAGAAAGCTTTTTGGACTTCCTCCTTAACTGGCATAAATAAAGTACCCTGCAAAGAAGGATTGTGTTTTATCTGCCACATTTCTGTGTTTTACATTTCTGTGTATTTGCAATTGACTTTAACAATAAAAAAAGCCTGTTAACTTTCAGTTTCAAAAATAACAGATTAAAATTTTCCAAAACTTTTTAACACAATGATTTTAGAGAAGCAAATTCCACATTAAGTAGCTAAAAACATGAATTTCCATTAAAGATGGACGCCCTACTTTGAGACAAACACTTTAAACACTTTTAGTCAAAATTTATGTTTTATCAGTTAATTGGATGCCAAAGAAGAAATTTTTGTCAACGTAAAATATAACATGATAATAAAAGTGTTGCAGATATCATTTGATGCTTAACAGAATAAATAAGTTTCACAGTTGATGAACATGGACAAAAATGTTGCAGTTTTTGCAGCCATCATTGTCACAGCGATCGGAGCGTGGAGCCGGACCTTTCCATGGCTTCAAGCACTGCCAGCAGAACTGGACCTGTTTCTTCTGGTCTGCAACGCAAACTAAGCACTGAAAGCAGAGGTTAGTCAGGTCCTTTCTTTCAACGTAGCTCTTACACCCAGGGCACTGTAAGAGGAAGACATAATGGTTTAAGTAGAGCAGTTAAAGTGAAGACTGACCTGAAGTTAGAGACACTTACTTCTCTAAACTCCTGGTACTCTGCAGCAGCCAGGCGAGCGATGGTCTCCTCAAAGTATTCCATCTCTTCAACGCTCAGGTCCGCCAGGCGACGCACCTCTCGATACGGCCACACAGCGCCGCAAATCTCCTGGGTGTCTTCGTCAAAAGCAGGACACTTGAACTTGTACTGACCCTAAGATGGTCAGACAAAAACAACATGTAACCATAAAGACGCAGAACAACTGGTTTGGTGTTTGAACAAATGGGTTAAACCCTGAATGGGGGTTTATGTCATTGTCTCATTTTAAACACATAATATGTATTTTTTAAAAAATACTGAACTAATTTCTGGTTTTAGGGAAGCAGGTCAAAAAGTCTCCAGTCTACTGAGGACTGCAATGTCTTGGTCAACATCTGAACCTGTTTGCAGCCATTGACACCTGGTGTTTTTTTTTTAAAGGAAGAACAACAAAGAAATGAAAATGTATTCCAAAATGAAAAACATGAGGCCTTCAAGAAAGGCTGGCAACTATGTCTCCCTGTCTTTAAACTAAAAAATACACCAATACATGAGCACCGAACTGTTCACCTAAATGCATCACGGTTCCCACTGCATCCCAGATGGACACAGATAGAAAACAAGCCGACACCAAATGAAATGAAGTTCACTCTATAATTATCGTTTTATTTCCTTGTAATTATACAGCCTCCCTTCTGAAGCTGCTGCCCCCGCGACCCTACCCCAGATGAAGCAGAAGACGATGGATGAAATAATAAGAATAAGAATAATAGTGTTGTTAATGAATTCCACTGTTTGGACTAAATTTGACTTTGAAAATTTTCTCCTCTTACTTATAATGTCTTTAGTTGTGCATTGGAACTATTTAAATTTCAAAATAAAAGCACATTAGAAGATACAACAGTGACAAGAAATGACCAAAGTAAGAAAATGTTCCATATAAAACATGTGTGATGTCATTACATACCTGATCCAGCAGGCTGCGACACCAGCCAGTCAGAGATTGTGGAGTGACAGCGTGACCGCAGGACATCTCAGCTCTAAGACCCTGGTCTTCATCATCATCATCACTGACTAATAGAGCAGACAGTAAGTTGGACACTCTAATAGTGTAGATTATACTGAAAAATGTACAAGTAAAACTTAATTCAGAAGCAAATACATAAATATAACAAATATGGGTAAAACAGCAGCATAGTTATTAGTCCTTTCATAGAGGATCCAGGTCATCAGGTCTGTCCACAAAGCTCAGCGTGGCGTCATGGGGGTCGTATCCCTTCTCGTCCTGATCTGAGCTGTTCATTTCAGACCTACTTTGTTCTTCCAACTTGTCGGCTAAAAGTATCTGACTTCAACCAGGAAATAATCTGAGACGACAGGCTGTCACAACACTCCTAAAGCAAGCTTGGCTTTTACTTTCAGTTTCTTCTTCTACAAATTTAATTGTACAGCGTCCACATGAAGTCAAACTGTCTGGCTGAATCCATTCATTTTTACTGTCATATTAATGTAATGTAACTTAGAGCAAAGGGAATAAAATGAAAACATAATGTTTCAGAGGTGAAGCAGATCCATTCTATGGTGAATCATGATTTAGTCATTTCTGACTAACAAGTGGTTAAACATGGCGGCTACATTGCGACAAAACCAATCGTTTGTCTTTTTTCATACATTTCCACCAAAGTAAGAAGGCTAACCCTAAAAGAAAGATTAAACCAAAGAGAATAAATTCATTCGGAAGGACCTTCATGACAACAATGACAATCCAGAGAATTGCAAATACAAAAAGTAACAAAGCTAACAAAGGAAAATACAAACGATTGTGATTTTTATCACAGTCTGAAGTCATTTTCCCCGTATTGTCGTTTTTACTCTCATTTTCACTCTCGTCATCGTTTTTCAGTTTTTTCTGGTCTTCTTCTCCGTCTGTTCCTTCATCTTCCACTTCAGCATCTGAAATTTATATTAAAAAATTATGACAAATTGAACCTAATAGAAATCATTGTAAAATGTGTTTTCATCTCACTTCTTTTCCTGTAAAACAGAAGATGGGCGCTTCGGGATCTGGTGCATAAAGAACATACATTTTGGCTATGATAAACAGTAAATATAAGCAGAAGAACAAAACGAAGGACAATTACTTACCTCTCAAACTTTTTCTGAAACGTCTGGTTACCAACCTGTTAATGAAAGGAACAATATCAAACTTGCACTGCGCTAAAAAAGGTGAAATATTGATAGTCAATGTCAAAACCATCCATGGTTGTAGGATAATCATCTCACCAGTGTCACACTGGAGTCGTTGAACTTGTACCATCTGTCTTCATCCTCAGGTTTGATTGTTGCTGTGTAATACCCACCTGTCAGAGACCCAACGTGCTCCACCAAGGCATACAGTTCATATGTCTGGTTCTGATCAACAAAACACACATTAATCTGGAAAGTGGAAAGAAAATGGACAACAATCACAATATACTGAAATATACCTCAGGTAAGTTGATAGTGTAACAAACATCCACAGCACGGCTGTCTTTACTGTATGACATGCGGTGGTAGTTGTATTCAAACCTCTTCAGCAGCAAAATCAAAACCTCTGGATGACGCTTTAGTTCATATTTCTATATGAAACACAACATTGTCAATATGGTTAAAAGCTGATATTTATATTAACTGTATATAAAGACACACAACCTTTTTTACTGCCTGATATTAACTCAAACTAAGACTTTTCTGTTCCAGGTCGGCAGGGATCACCAATATTTATTTACTTATTTTTAATTTTTGGGTTTGCATCATATTGTTGCACTTTAAAAGACTGATGACATCACGAGGAGAGAACATATAATGGAAATATTTAAGCAACATCCTAAGAAATTGCCCTGGTAGCTTTAGCACAGAGAGGTCATACAAAATGGACAATGACTTTAATTATCCTGTCCTATTAATTTGGGATAACAAAGTCAGTATTTGAGAGGTCATCACAAACCCTTGAGCAAGGGAGCCTGCAAAACAACTGATTAAAAAGAACAGTTCTTTCAGGAGAAATGGGTCAAAAATGTAATAAATTATTATGAGAAACTTGTTCATCCAAAACATTTGACTCAGTTCATGACGTTTTAAATGCTACCAAACTCTAGTAAAATATATGTAAACTTCAGAACTTTTATTTTAGCTTCTCTTTCATTATTTGCGTCTTTAGCTAATAGCTAATCAGTGCATACTGTCAAAATATCTGTTTTGTTTTTGTTGTTGTTTAATCACACACTTAAAACAGTTTTCCCTTTACTTACAATAGTAGTGTCACGTTTGTATTTACACTTATCACAGTACATCTGGTCTTCTCCACAAAACTCTACATCCTTTAAAAACGCCTGAATCCCGTCCTCCTGAAAACACACTTTGTGTTACTGCACAAACCTTCACCAGGTACTTTCCACTATTCTACCAACATGGTTTCTACTAAGTAATAAGTAAATCATTGATTATTCCAGATTACTTTTATGAGTTTTGTCTGGCACATAAAATGGTTTCCATTCTGCAGGTTGTTTCTTACCACACTGTAGTTTCCATTACTAGAATCCATCAGTGGGAGAGAAAGAAAGAAAAATGGCACTTCGTCATCAGTATGTGAGCCACATTGATCACAAACAGTCCTGTGAATCAGCTCTCCTTTGAATACCTGAAAATACAATTTGATTTAAAATCTAGCAGCTTTTATTTTTCATTCACACTCTGTAGCGCCCTCTCCATACCAATCTGACAGTGATTTCATGAATAATTTACCTTTGACGCTTCATCACTGACATCAGATAAAATCTTCTCCAGGTACTGACCAGCATCCTGCTGTTCATACACTGGGAGAATGAAGAAAGAATGATACATAAAATGATGTATTTTTTCATATTTCATGTTCACCCATGTTTCTTCTATATTTTGTCAAGATTTATGTTGAAGATAAAGCATTCACAACATCGTCCTTTATTCAGAAACAAGCTAACAGTAGATAAATGCATCTGATTACGTACCTTTTTCAATTCTCAGTGTCTTTGTAACTTCTGTTGTTTCTGATGTTTTTTTCTTTAAACTCTCAAACAAAGTATTGAGCTGAACATTGATGTCGTCTTTATGGTGTTTTGAGCAACTGTTTATAGGATATTGTCAGAGATACAGAATATATATAGAAAAACAAAAAACCCTCCAAATATTTCTTCCTACACAAAACGTGCTTCATGATTTACTCACTAACCTTTTAACAGCCTCTCTGAACTCTCTGGTCATGAACAGAGCCTGCAGAATGCTGTTCAGGTAACATGTTGCTCCTTGGTTTCTCAACCCATAATACTTCATGTCTGTGGGACGATTTGTTATGGAACAACATTAATAAAAGACATTTAAACAAATAATTATTATCAGCTCAGCATGGAGGCCTTACCTTCCTTAATAGTGAATCACCAAAGACTGATACGGCTCTTCTTCACTTTGCCGTCGCAGAAAAGATTTCTGCCCCTGAGCCACCATTGAAATGAACAAACAGTAAGAGGCACTCCCATGACCGCAGAGAGGGAGTCAGAAAACAGTTCTCTTTCACTTTGCAACTAGAACATTTCATTCAGCTGATAAACACTGATAAAGTCATGAATGCTCACAAGTTAGAATCCAGTTCATATTCTCTTAAATGAGTTATGATAGCTACAAGTTTTGACGAGTTTTTGAGGATGTTAATGACCAGACAATTTTTTCTTCCATAAGAAATTGTCAAAATTTGTTGTTAACAAAACTGAGATTAAATATCTATTGTTCTTTCTTTTCTTTTCTGTTTTTACACTAGTGTTTCAAGAAGAGTCTGTCAGAGTCTTGAATATCTTTTTCTTAAAACCCACTTGTTTAGAGTTGCTAATGGAACATAAACAACAATAATGTTTATTCAATGTTGCATGACTGTGTTTTTGTGTTTAATGATGTAAAGCACTTTGAAATGCCTTGCTGCTGAAATGTGCTATACAAATAAAATTTAATTTGATGTTGATTTGATTCAAGAGTCTGTGAAAACTAAAACACAAAAACTAAAATGCAGATTAAAACTGAAATGACACACACCGATAGAGATTTCAAATGCCAAGAGATTTACAACCCCTGTCCTAACAGTGAGGGCAAAAGAATGGGATACAAATGTTTTTACAACAAACAAAATTAAAGCTGGAAAGTACCTGAAAATACTTGACCCTTCTCCCTACTGGGGTCAGGACAGTTGCTGGTGCTTATCTCCACATTTCGGGTGAGAGGCGGGGTCACCCTGGACAGGTTGTTGTAAGGCAACACAGAGACACACAACAATGCACACACACTCACACCTAAGGAGAATTTAGAAAGAACAAGTTACCTTACAGTCATGTTTTTGGACTGTGGGATGAAGCCAGAGTACCCAGAGAGAACCCACACATGCACAGGGAGAACATGCAAACTTCATGCAGAAAGACCCCAGGCTGGGACTCAAACCCAGAATCTTCTTGCTGCAAAGCAACAGTGCTACCAACCATGCCACTGTGCAGTTCCTGTTATTTTCCTACTGAAGAAAACACTAGGTTCAGTGCAAATCTTTGAAAAATAAGTTGGTTTGTTACACACAGATGAATGTATAAAAGCCTACATTTTTGTTAATTATGATAATTTTCCACTTTCAGGGGACAAAAAAAATTACATTTAAAATTTGAATATTACACCAGACCTTAAAAAAATACTAAACATAACACAAAAATGTTGGCTTGATGAAAAGTATGTTTAATACCTACTTGAAGGTTGTTATTTTCAAAAGGTACTGTCAGTCTGACAAAGAGGCCTCATCTGAACACAGGTTGTAATTTAATGAATATGACTATAAATAAGAGTGGTGTCAATCAATAACATGGCAGCAGCTTTGTATGAAACAGTGACCTGGGTACATTTAAGGTGACCTGATAAAGTTGAAAGTCATCGTCAGAATGAGGAAGAGTTATTTTCAGAGATCTTGGATCATGGCTTCTTGATGCCAGACTGACTGGAAAGAGTATTTCAGAAACTACTGAGGTTTTCACGCACACTTTCCTCTGTTTAGAGAGAATGAGTTCAAATAAGAGAACAGCAGCTGTGGATAAAAAAGCCTCAATGATGTCAGAAGAGAGTGCACAGATTGGTTTTAGATTTTAAAAAGGAAACAGTAGCTCACGTCAAACTTGTGCAGAACATCGTCTCAGAATGCACTAGATATTGAAGCAGATGAGCTAATTTTTTTTTTTTTTTTACAAATGAAAAAAAAAAAAAAAACATGGAGGTTTTACTACAACCAGGAAGTTTTGACCACAGTTTACAGTTTTGGTTCTCAAAAATTAAACATTGACGGATCTGAAGAATGTTACCTGTTTCCTCAAGTGACCTTCACATCAGAAGAATCAGAGTTTGACATAAATAAGATTAAAAGCATGGCGGCATCTTTGTCTTCTTCAGTGGTTCAAACTAAATGTTGGGTGATGATTATGTTTCCTTCCACATCATTAGCTATTGCCAGTAGAAAGAAGAAAAGTAGGTTTAGGGGAGACTGTGGAGTCAGTGCTTATTAATCTGATTACTTTAAGTTAGACCCAAAACCAAATCTGTGTGATGTAAAGAAAATATATTCTCACTCCATCTTATCAAAATCTTTTTCCCTGCTCAGTGATGTGGTTGTTTCTGGGACCTTTTTGTCCAGTTTGGTGTAACTTAAAACAAACATCTCAAGGACAATTAATTTTGAACATATTGATTGTGACAATTTATCAAACTGATTACCAAGTTTTTTATAGCGGCATTCTGGTCTTTTAAATTGTTGGATCTGGTGACGTTTTTTCTCGACTACCATAAATTCACTATCAGGTTTAGGTCAGGTCTGTTATCTAACCACTCCAGAACAGTGATACTTCTGTATCACTGTTACCAGAACAGTTATACTACAGTAATTAAAACCAGTAGGTTTTATTTTGACAGTGGGGGAAGGTGCCAGGTCCTGCTGGGAAATTAAATAATCAGCATCTCCATAAAGTTTATCACCAGAAAGTCCTCTAAAATTTCCTGGTAGAAGACTGAACTAAATTTGAACTTGATATAACACAGATAACAAACACCGGTAGGCAGGGGCACCACCAGGAATCTTGGGCCCCCTGACAAAAAATTTGTTTGGGCCCCCCTGCACAGCTGCTGTTACAATTTTTTGAGTCTATTTGTGAAGCGCCACAATTGTAAAGGTTGGCATCTGCCTTGCTTTCTTTGGTTCAATACTGATAATTAGCACTATATTTACTGCTCATTAATTTAACATCCAACAGTCCACATTCAGCATGAAAGTAGGTTGCTTAAATTTTTTCTTAGTTTTAGATACTGAAATGTCTCTCCATGAGCAAAAGTCAAAAGCAACGTGCAAAATATGTACAAAGCAATCCAACCTTCTTAAAAATGCTATGTAGTTGCATTTTATTCAAGCTGCAATACATAACTTTAATAAAAAATATGTTTTCTCCATATTTGTTAAAGCTGCCATCATGTTGTGACAGTTTGATATGAGGCAGATAATCTGTGAAAACAATCAATCTCCTCCATCTCCTTCCTGAATTACTATTACTGGTTAAAGTAATGCAACATTCTGATTGTGACTGACAGCACTAAAACTCTCGGGCCTCTGATTGGTTGTTTCTACAGAGCACTGGGAGAAGGCAGAGGAAATAGATTTTTCACAGATTACCTCTCATGCCATACTGTCACAACATGACAGTTTTAAATGAAGACTTCAAATGAAGTCTTAGATTATCACTTCATACACATCAATCATATTTAATAAATATCATTTATGCAATAACCTATGACACTTGTTTACATTTATTTTTCAAACATTTATTATTCAAACTGAATAATTGTAAATGATTTAACCCACCTGTTTAGAGTTGCTTATGGCTAAATTAGGGTTAGAGTGCGGGTTTTAGATGTCTTTGATGTTTTTAATGTTTTTCTTTACTTTTTATATACTTATGTAAAAGTGACGAGTGGTTGAGGGTCATCGCGGGCACAGAAAAACCCTGTAAATTTTAGACTCCAACAGGTAAAAATAGTGCACAAAAATCCGTGTAGGACAGCGAAGTCCTAGCGCAAAAATTCGCGTGACAGGTGGACGGAGCCTGGTGCTGCAAGGTTGGAGACCTTGTCCTGTTAGGCGACGGGGCCTGGATAATACCCGTGTTGGAGTCCGGCGACGACAGGCGCTTAAATTCCGTAACAAAAGTATGTTTTTATCCCTTTTTTGAAAATCTTTTTTTTCCTTTTTTCCAAAATCTCTTTCTCTTTCTTACTGTTTATTCAATGTCACATGCTGTTTTTATTTTGTTTTTTAATTATGTAAAGCATCTTGAAATGCCTTGCTGCTGAAATGTGCTATACAAATAAAATTTGTTTGATTGATTGATTTGGATTAAATTTCACTTTTTATTTAGCCAAACAATAGCAACATTTTTATTTGTTCAACAATTTCTGATTTTGAGTTTGCACTGTCGCAAAAATGCAATCAAATGACAAAGATTGCTTAATGAAGAATACGTAAGAGTCATACAGTGCGATATGATTACTTGATGCAAATACAATAATAGAGACGTCAAACAGCACAAAAAGCTACATATTCTTGTGGACATCCTTTAATGGGTGTTTCATCTGTTGTAGTTTCAGAATAATACATTCCACAACATGACAAGATTTATTTGGAAGTTACTTTGTAGTAAGCGGAGTACAAAGATTGTTCAAATTGTTGCAAATGTCGGATTTTAAAGATTATACATGAGTAGCAAGAACAACCAGGTAAATAACAAACAGTGGTAGCTTATGAATCACATCATTTCCTCTGCCACACAGGAATAAACGTCTGCCTAGGAGCAATGCCACTGGAACAAATATCAGAAATCCCACAGTAACCAGTCTTTAGGCAGCCAAAACAAAACGACATCTTACATCGGGGACATATAACGGTTTTGCATCCTATCCCAGTGTGCTGGATCAGTGAGCCGCAGGTGGGGCAGGCACGGACCGACGGACAGCCTTTGACTTTGTCAATTTGGACTTCTGGACACTCTCTCAGCGTCTTCAGGGCAGAATTGTGGCAGTTGTCGTTTTTGCAGCGGTCAGATCGAGGCTGTTGACCTTTCCACTCCCTCAGACACTGCCAGCAGAACCCAAAGCTGCGTCCGGTCTTTGCTGAACACACTTGGCAGCAGACAAAGAGGTTTGAGCTGCTCCCTCTGGTCACAGGAGTCATGCAGCCTGGACACTGTCAGGTGATTGACATTGTATGTGTGTTTGGGAGGAGAGAGAGGGAATAGAAGGATTTGCACAGGTTTTGTTTTTGGTTATTCTCTGTTTCTGAACGTTGGAAGTCGGGTATCTACAACTCAAATAAAGGAAACAAAATGTTGAAATAGACGAAAGAGAGGATAGATACATTTTAAGATTTTAATATTTGTTAAAAATTGGATTAAAAAAGCATTTAATGACCAGAAAACCAGATCCGAAAAATAGCTGTCTGCATCATTCTGTTGTGGAAATAATCTAAAAAAATAAACACCACAAGGAAACACCTTATTACTTTTCATCTGTATCAAAAGCTAGCTTACAATTGTCTTTTTTTTTTTTCCTATTTTCGGGCTGAATGTGAGGTCACCGTCATATCCCACCTGTTTGAGCAGTTGCTGGCACCACTTCGTGAGAGACATCGGGGTCACCACATGTCCGCAGGACATCCGGGCTCTCGGGGAATCAAAACCTTCACACAGAACTGCAGAAACATCCAATGAGATCCTCCAGCATATTTAAATACAAACGATGCATACTGTAAACAAGATTACAAATTCAGTGAAAACTGTTACAGCTACAGCGCTGATGAAACGAAACGAGCCACTCACAGTCAAACTGATCCTCTTCTTCCACAAGTCGGATTGTAGAGTCGCTCAGGTTGTAGCGCTTCGTTTTAGAGTTCATCATGGAAGATTTTTTTTACTTCTCCTGCGATGCAGAAAACAATCAACTTTATATTGTATTTGGTCTAATAGAAGGGAACTCTTTCGATTTCGAGTCCAGTTATTCTTTACGAGTCACGTGACTTTGCTTTGCAGCTGATCGCTGAAGATACGCCCACATGGAAAGAAGAGCAGGTGGATGGATGGATGGATGGATGGATGGATGGATGGATGAATGAATGACATTTAATGAACAACAGCGAAAAATCACGACCATGTAAATAATAAATATTAGATTATAGTTTTTATTGTTCGCGCCTTAACTTCATAAAAACTAACGTGAATAATTTACAGTTTATTAAACAGAATGAATAATCTGACTACCATTAGTAAAGAATTATATTATCCTTTATTGTCCTTTAATGGGGACATTTCTGTGCAACAGGAGCAAAGTGACAGGTAAACAAAGCAAGTAGATTCACACAAAGATCGTAATATTTAGTTATTCATTTATTTTTGAGCATCAAACATGCAGACAAATTAAAAGTGCAAACAGTAATTATTCAAATTAAAAAAATTATAGTTATTTTTCATAATCTCTCATCACTTATTTTACATGTGTCACAGTATTTATGTTTTCAAAGAAACTGAATTGATTAAAGGCTTATCTACAATAAACATGGGAGAGAGAAAAATCACAGAACCCCAGCAATTATTCACTTAAGGGAATAAGAGAATCGATCGTAATGATATTCAATCAAATATCATTATGATTAAATAATTTATTTCAAACTGTTTTTTAACAAGCGAACAATTATTCAGTGTGACAGTGAAAAACATGTGCATAGCAAAGAACAATAATTAATATTGACAAATAGTTATAAATACTGAGATCATATTTTCATATAAGATTTTTGAAATTGTTTTCTAATGGCTTTGGGGTGAAAACCAGCAATAATGCATAAGAATGACTGGGCATTTTCATTTTTTGTTTTCACTTTACATACAGATCTTTTTGTGTGTGTTTTTTTTTTGTTTTTTTTTGTTAACAAACATCATCTTTCCAACAAACAGCATAATTATTTTACTCCTGTTTGTTGACTCTAATCAACTCCACTCCAGTTTTGAATGGATCAGAGTGGATCAGAGTCATGGACGATCAGCTCCAGTCCTCCGTTACAGCGAACCACCACCTGGACCTCAGACTTGTGCTTGATCCCGTAATCAGCCAACGTGTGGTCCTCTTTCATGGTTTTTGTCTTGTAGATCAGACCCATTAAGAACTTCTCTGCAAGGAATCACATGCGCACATATTAGTGAAAATTTAAAATGAAATAAATAATCTTAAAGACCGACCTTTGCGCAAAACAAAATCGAAAGACATAGTAAGACTATCTGTCCAAAACAAACAACAGAGGATTTTGTTTCCGAAAATGCCCTATGAAACCTAAAATAAATAAAATCATTTATATCCCAGCCAGCATGCATAGGTGGGCCCCACTTGGGTTTGATGTGGGCTACATGGGTTATGAGTGGGCATGGGTTTTATCTGGGCTAACTGTATGGGACCGATATGGTAACCTAAAATGGGGCCCACTTGGGCTGGCCCATTAGGGCTAAACACATGGGCCCCATTCAGCATTAATGTGGGCTAACTGTGAATGGGGCAGAAGT
>NW_006800089.1:0-52886 GCF_000485575.1 Poecilia formosa
TTCTACTTATTTTTGATACAAATGGAACCCCATACTATGGGGTTCCATTTGTATCAAAAATAAGTAGAAGTCAATGGAACCCCATACCTGGAAAGTGCAAAGGCAAGTTTCAGTGGATCAAATTGTAGCTCTGCCCCAAGTCAATAATACAAAATCCTCCAGCTACTTACCCTGTTTTGGTCAATAACATCGACAATGGCCACCAGCTTGCCAGCATGGGGACCAAAAGATATGTAGGCGACACGGCCGATCTCTACAAAGCGTTTGAACACCTAAAGAAAAAATAAAAAGGCAGACATAACTCAGTCTGAGAGTATATGATATTATCCAAACCGACGGCATGAAAATGAATTAACTTCTTATATCATGACAAGCAGGCAATCATGGTGCGCGTATAACAGCACTGTACAGCTTAGCTGGCGTCGCTAATGCATCGTTTTTAACACTAGCAAAATACAACTGTGAACCTTAAAACAAGCAACAACTCAACAGGAAAACTACCGGTCGGCGCTCATACGACTTCCCTTCGCTACACGCATGCGCAGTGAAATAATCACGAAGTCATAGACAATAAAGTGTTTATAAATATGTACACGCACCGTGACTGTCAACTATAATTGAAAATACGAAACTAATAACAAAATTGTCATATTGGTGTATTTAATATGTGTTATTTACACCCTGAAACGGCTTAACCAACATATGGTTGCGTAGTACTTTTGTTGCCTTCATGGGATATAAGACGATTCCAATGTCAGCAAAACTACTGAACTCAAACCTAAATAGGGTGTTACACACCAAGGGGTTGATTGCTACAATTAACCGAGGAATAGTTTCTAAGTCAAAGGGTTTCGTTAAAACAGCGAGCCTGTTGGCTAGCACAACGTCAAATTGAACAAGAGTGTTTGTTTACAATATTCCGTCAGTCCCTAAAGGCAGCACGAAGGTGTGGTGAAACCGATCAAAGTGCGGAAATTCATTTCCAGCAATACGACGAGCGAGGGTTCTGATCTCAAGCGAACAGGTCTAATTTGTTGACATTCTTAACAACTATTTGTTAAAGGTATGTAGACTGTCTTATTTTAAACTCATTTGTGATTATTTCAATTCCGCGTTGGGTCCAAAACTGTTAAGTTACATTTCGAAATATTTTACTTACCAAAAACATAAGGAGGTGAAAAATTAAAATTTTAAAGTAAGAATGCCCAAATTTGATGTTTTAGGTACATATGAGATATATTCTTAAAAGAACAAAAGCGGAAAGTCGAAAGGTTTTTAAGGCTTCCAACTACAGGAAGTGAAAACAAATATGGCGTTTTTAAGGAGTGCCTCGTTTGTTGCGCAGCTGAAATTTTCTAAGCGGTTTTTTTCATATAGAATGTTTCCATAAATAAAAAAATAAAAAAATCTGTTCAAATATATAATCAAACGCAGACACATTAAAGGTAGCTAAGATGGAATAAAATGTTATTTAGTTTGTCCTCAACCCTCTTGGCACCGTTTTATAATAAATGTAATTATAAATAAACCATAGAAGAAGCATATACTTGATACTTCCCTTCCTCCCCCTATATTTCCGGAAAAAATGCTGCAAATACTTGTACATGTTATTCTTTTATCCTTATTTAATTCCCATAAAATGTATCTTGTATTTGCCGTGAGCGCTTGAAAACCGCAGTCACATTCCTCTTACGCAGACAATCTTACCAAATAAAGATGATTAGATTCTGAATCTTATGATGTTAAAAAAGGACTTTTACCGTTTATGTTAATTTTATTTTTTCTCTGAAGAACTTTTTTTTTATTTGTGTTATTGTAGATTTGTTTCTACTGACTTACGATTTTATATAACACTACTTAAAAGTCAAATTTGCGTAAGACTAACATGGATACTTTCTGAGCTGTTTTAATTAAAATTGAAGTCACTATGCTTAGACTCATCATTTGATTAAGTTATTCTTCATTCTTAATGTATTTATGGTGTTTCTGTTCACAGTATTCCGTCAGTCCCTGAAAGCAGCACGAAGGTGTTAAGAAACCGATCCGAGTGCGGAAGTTCATTTTCAGCAACAAGAAGATCGAGGTTGGTGCTCTCAAGGTAACAAGTTTAATTTATACAAACACGCCAATATGGATTAATTACTTTTATTTTCATTAGTTTAAATCGATGCAGAAATATTGACAATAACACACTTACAAAATGAATCCAAAGTTTGTGTGTGTGTTGTTTAAAATATGGTATTAAAGCAAAAGACCCTTGCTTTGTTAAAATATACTGTCATTATGAAATAATTTTATAAAGTCTATTAAAATTGGCCTATTTTTTAATTTTTATTTTTCATCAAATTATCTTTGTATTTTATATGTATATCCATATATGAAGAATATTTATTTATTTGCTTGTTGTTTAAATTGACAGAAAGCCAGAATGGAGGAGTGTCAAATGTAAGTACCAGTTTTCTCTTAAACTTGAAGCTTTGTAAACTGACATGAAAATCCGTCAGTGTGACTTTAATTGTGAGTCATACAAATAGTTTCAGTATGTGACAAGTCTGAGTCAGTCTGAAAAATATTCCACCACAGCCATCCCTTACAAGTTATCAGGATTTTTTTTAACATATTACTTTTACAAATAACTTTTTCGAGATTCATCAGTTATTTTTGCTATTTAGTTTATTTGGTGTAATGGGTCATATCTTGTGAAAGGGAACTATTCAGTGTGTTTGCCCTTGGATAAATAAGTAGAAAAGTGAAAACTCACTTTTTGGCACTAGATAATAGGTGGAGAATATCATGACAATTGGCTGCTGATAGTATTGGAATAATAGACTCAAGTTTCAGATTTCTTCTAAATGTGTTTTTGAATATGAATTACATAGAACGTATCTAGTGGAATTAGATTTGCAAAGTAAACTTGAAGGAGAAAGCCGCCATGGAACCATGGTTCCTGCGTGTTGATGTAGTTCGGCATTTAATTCGAAGCAGCCTTGGTTCTTCATTTGGAGCTGTTCCTGGGACATCAATCTGGGAAGAAGCCTCTTGCATAACTGATGACAAGATACACGATCTGACCTGAATAAAGTCCTCATGATAACCCCAGGAGGGGATAGAAATAAATCCTGAAGATGATACCAGAGTGACCCTGTTTCAGCTGGGACCTAACCCCGGATCAGTACGTTCTGGGAATCTGTTGCGCTTTTCACGCTTTTCATGGCTGAAATGTTGTGGACTCAAGACGTTTGGCTCTTCTTCTACAAGGTACAGAGGTGAAATAAAAGGACCTTCCGGCTCTTAAAACCTGAAAGGTAAATGGATTTTGAATATTTGCACTACACTGTTCCAATATACAAGCCGATGACAGAGTGTCTGAAAAGTAAACGAAGATGAGCAAATTCTTGTGCTGACAAGTTCTAGTTGGGCGTGGATCACAAACCCCGGGTTTCATAAGGAGTGAGAAAATGTAACGGATCAAGTGAAAACATGAGGGATCCAACCCTGTAGGATCAAACGATGGATCAGTCTCCTGGAGGACAAAGATGAATCAGATTCTTTTGGACCATGTACCATAAGGTCTGGTTAAGTTTGCTCATTTTCCATATCATAACTTTGCTTGCTTACTACAACTTGGATTAACATGTTCTTATTTGTTGCAAAGACTTCAGCTAATATATATTATATGTGTATTATACCTGTATAGCAATAAAATGTTTCTTTGATTTTATTTGTTTTTTTAAGTTTCACAGTTGTATTTTGAACTAGAATTTTTAAAGTTGAACAGCAGAGAATAGTTTTTTTCCACAAAAGAAAATCTATGGAGTGTTCTTGAGGGAAGAATGAGTTACCAGATCCAATAATGCAGATGGACACTTAAAGTCTTGTCCAGGGACACTTTGACCTATGAATCTGGAATTGAACCAAAACCTTCAAATTTCAAGATGACTACTTTAGCCTCTGAGCCAGGAGCATCAACTAAGTGTACATAGAAATGAATATACTTCTCAGAAGTCTAACATTTCTGTCTTTTAATTGGTCTTATGTGATATTCTTATTTTATTAGACATAATTTTGGGGTTTCATTTTCATTAAATACTGGCAGCCTTGGTCTCACAATGCTGTTTTGAACATAAATGCAATACAATGTGTTTCTTGTTTAAACTGTGACACTGTGGTGATCTGTGTTTCTGTGCATTTATTTCTTGGTTTTTCTGTGCCCTGTTCCCCCGAGTCTCTGTGATGTCCTGTCCTCCCTGTTGATTGATCCCAGCTGTGTCTAGTTCTCCGATTACCCTCCCTGTGTATTTGTACCCACCTGTTGTCTTTGTGTCTTGTCGAGTCCGTCGTACTTCATTGTTTCGTCGACTGTCAGTTCCTGGAGTTCCTGTCATTAAATCTACTTTTACTATGACAACCTGGGCTTCCCGGCGTCTTCCTCACCTCCATTATCCACACATCATGACAAACACTCCACTGATGGAGCCTCATTGTTGTACAATGTGACAATAATAAAGTTTTTCTTTTTTATTTAATTTTCTTGTTTGGTAGTGGCTGCAACTCCGTGTAGGTATAAAATGTGGTAAATACTTATTTTTATATTGGAATTGAGAAGATGAAGAGTCACTTTTGGGATGGACATTTGTAGGAACTGCTTTTGCAAAGGCCAGCATTGGACAAGCTATATGCAACCACAAAATCACTGCCCTCAGAGCAACTTAAGGTGCCCAGCAGACCTACCCTAACATACATATTGCACATTGGGAAGAAGCTGGAGTACCTAGTGAGAACCCACACATGGACTGGGAGAGCATGAAGACTCCATACAGGAAGGCCCCTTGCTTCAGTAGATGTTAAATAACCTTCAGAAAGTGGCTTAAGAAGTTGTGGAATTTCCTGGGATGGTGATCAACTCCTCCAAAGTGGATGATGTTCGTGTAAGGACCTTTTCCACTGAAGCAATGGAAGAAGAGGGAGAAGAATAAAACCCAGAACTCAAACCCAAACTCCAGGTCCCATACCTGTGTTGTACATTATCTCTGAATAAACTCATAGAACCTGAAGCCGAAGGGCCAAACATCATTATTGGAAATAAAATAAAAGCAGAACAGATGAGAATTAAAATTGGCTTTTCATTATTTAAATTGAGATAAAAATTGTGAAATAAGGTTGGTTGTGTTATTTGTAACGTTTTTTGGGGGATTTTTTTTTTTTGTATCTCTCAGATTAAGATTGGAAGATTTCCGACAACGCAACGGAAAAAGAGGTACGGCTCATATATCTCTATTTGAAAATGAAAAGTTTTTTTTTTTCCTTCACAAATTCCTGATGTCTGTGATATCCTTCAGATCCTGATTATCTGGCAGTGGTGTCAAAGTTTGTGTCTGAAAATAGATGCAAAGAAGTCCCTCTATGTTATCCAGTTGGGGCCAAACTGACCATTGGATCACTGGAGGACACAGAGTACAAGGACAGGCCTGCAGTGGTGAACGGATGGGGAAAGTTTTATCTTCCCAAACTAACAAAGATGGAGGTTATTGGCTATGCAAAGGGAACAACATACCCATGTGACCAGCTTGTCCTGATGACCTGTGAGGACCAGAAGGTGTATGGCTTTGATGGAGATGAGCTGCATCTGGTGGCTTCCTCCCCGAGACAGATGGTCACAGAGGGAATAGCCGATTCTGCATCCCAGAGTTATTACCATGGGGAGGCCTTCAAAGACATGGTTAGTGATTGGCTGTGAATGTGTGAACATTGATCCTGAATGGCAGCCTGGGATCCCGAACCATATTGGGTAACACTTTATTTGACGGGTTGTGAATAAGACTGTCATGACATTGTCATAAACATGACATAACACCTGTCATGAACATCAATAAGTCTTCATGAATATTTATGACTGTTGTCATGAAGTGTCATTTGGTAAATCATGACACTTTTAAAACAAAGTTGACATTATTCAAAATGTCTTGGTTATGACAACTTGACATTAACCAAGAAATCATATTCTGACATAAATTTGTTATAATTATACTGATTAAACTTTAAAAATTATGTAGCTTTATGTTATTAAAGCTAAAGTTTAATCATCAATACTTTTATAACAAATTTATGTCAGATCATGATTTCTTGGTTAATGTCAAGTTGTCATAACAGACATTTTGAATAATGTCAACTTTGTTTTAAAAATGTTATGATTTACCGAATGACACTTTATGACAACAGTCATAACTATTCATGAAGACTTATTGATGTTCATGACAGGTGTTATGTCATGTTTATGACAATGTCATGACAGTCTTATTCACAACCCGTCAAATAAAGTGTTACCCAATATGTTTTATGCTCAGACCAAAGAGGACTGGTCGAAGGTGGAGCAGGGCCCCGTGGGGAAAAGGTTGGAAGAGGAGCTTCGTAATCTGGTGGCTTCTCGCAAACCCGATTTCCTGAAGAATCTCAAAATCATCAGACAAAGACGGAGGTGGGTGTCCTGTTAAGTTGGGCGTCAGAATAAGTGGTGAAAAATTTTCATACATTTAAAACACTAAACATGCTTTTTTACAACTTGGAGCTATCTTTCTTTAGTTAGCCCAACTTGAGGCATGAAAGTACCGTGTGTTGCATCTCTAAATATGACTTAACAGTTTTAGACTGAAACTGACCAGTAAATGATACTGGATCCTCCTACAGATGTGAAACCAACTTTTAGGTTCAGTTGGATTCATAAAAAGCAGTGCAGTTCTTCATAGTACTGGGGTAAACCCAGCATAATCATTATTTTCTATTCTCTTCCCTGCAGGTGTCATCAGCAGAATGGCAACATCCTCCCCAAAAGCAACGTGACTCAGCTGCAGAAAGGTGGAACATGACTAAGTTTTTGTCATTTATGCAGCTCAAGATTTCAAAGAAGAACTAAGCACTTTAAATTATTTTGTTTCTCTGTGGATATTTTACATGATTTTAAGAGTTATTACATGTTTTATGAAATAATAAATGACATAAACTGTCTGGTGTTTTCCTCCTCTCATCAGAACAGTGAGGGACCAATCAGATACAGTCTAGTAAATAAATTATCTGCACAATCTAAGACTGTAATGGTTCCTGCCTGACTGAGACAGAGCTGCTACAGCCCTGTCTGTAATAGTTTTACCTAACTGATGACCTAGATCAATTAGGTAATCTGATCTGGAACCTGCAGTTACAACATCTGCTCAGCAACCAGCTGTTTATAATATTGCAATACAATACAGTATTGAGATCTTAGACTCTACATTATTTTTCAGAAACACTTCTCAACATGAATCCTAATTTATCTAGTTTATTCTTCTTAAACAGTTTTGAGGCTTAAACCCTGGCTGTTAAATTTTTTATGTAAATTTTTATCGCACCTCAGAAACTGTCATATAGACCGAAACTTGTTTATAAAACATGTTTTTTACGGCTTCAGCTGTCAATGTGAAGATGCCAATTCACATATGAAAAGGGGGGATTTCTATATGACGATTTGTAGTGGTGTGAAAAAGTATTTTCTCCTTTCCCAATTTCGTTTTTTTTTTTTTTTAAGTATTGTCACATCTTTTTTCATATCAAATATTAGTTAAAGAAAACAAACACAAAATGCAGTTGGCCAATTATGGTGTTTATTATTGAAGAATAAGGAAATCTAAACCGTGTGAAACGTGATTGCCCCCCACTGTTAAAACATGACTCTGGTTTTTCACACCAAAGCATAATTACTGCCACCTGTTCTCAATCATGACATCACTTAAACAGAACCTGCCTGATCAAGTGAAGTACAACAAAAGATCGACTTCATGGAATCTAGACATTCTAAAGAAATTCAGCAACAATGAGAAATAAAGAAATTGAGATTGATCCATTTGGAAAGGGTTACAAAGTGATTTTTAAAGTTGTGGAACTCCAGTGAACCACAATGAGGATTTATTATCCACAAGCGGTGAAATCATGGAGTAGTGGTGAACTTCCCAGGAGTGGCTGACCAACCAAATTTACCCCAAGAGCTCAGTGGTGACTCAACCAAAAGGTCAGAAAACATCCCACAGCAACATCCAAAGAACTGCAGGCCTCACTTAAGGTCAGAGGTCATGCCTCCACAATAAGAAAGAGGCTGGGTTTCAGTATTCCCAGAACACATCTTGATAAACCCGAAAACTTTTAGGAAGGAACATTCCATGAACTGACCAGACAAAAGATACGTGTCTCCTTTTACACCTGGAGGATAATATCTAACCATCTGTTTGTGACCTCAAGCTGAAACACACTTGGGTTCTGCAGCAGGACAATGATCCAAAACACGCCAGCATGTCCACCTCTGAATGGCTGAAGAAAAACAAAGACAGAGTGGCCCAGTCAAAGTCCTGAACTAAGGAAGGGGGAAACATTTCTTCACACCTATCAATGGACAGTCAATGAATGATTCTCCACTGATAGACAAGAAATGTCTATCAATTTATTGTCTATCTCAGCGATGATAGACAATAAATGTTGCATTGGAGTTCATGGAAATCTAACTCAGGAATTTGATTGTAAAAAAGTTGTTGAACAGCAACTTCTTGCTAACTTTTGTCTAAATATAAGAAGGAAAAATTAGTCTAAGTTTAAAAAAAAATGGGCATATTGAAGAGATTTCCATAAAAACATTTTTGTCTGCTATGTTTCCACTCTATTTCCACTTGAAGTGAAGAGCTTCACATAACACTGAATTGCCAACAAACACTAACTTGGATAAAGGTTCTATCATTTAGTTACAAAAAATGGTGCTGCAGCAGCTGCAGGTAGGTGTCATCTAGAACCTTTTGTGATGCTGAACATTGGTTTTCTGCTCTTTGGTCTTCAGTTTTATACTTTAGCTTTTTTTGCCCAATACAACACAAAAACATTCTCTTTCCATCCACATCGTACACCAACGCCTTGAATTCAAAGTTTGCACCAAACACCAACAAAAAAGCAGAGCTGGTCAGAAACTTTGCAGCCAGTCTTGAAAATGGACATTTGTAATTTTTAGGACTTTAAATTCTCCATTATAACTATTCTTTACCAGGAATGGAATGATTATGTTGTCGAGCAAATAATTCAAATACAAGGATTCTGTGCACAGATTTAACTCTTTAGTGAATTTTCCCCAAGTCAAGATATGTTCACATCCTCCCATTAGTTCCTGGTTAAATGTTCCTCATCAACTTACACCTTAATTCACTGGAATGGTTTTCCAAAAGCCTTGATATTAATCTTATTGAACATTTGTGGACTACTCTTCAAAGCTTACTGTGGTTAATGTTAGCCTGCTTAATCAAAATGTTAAAATGTCAAAAGTTAAGGTTCCTGCTCCTTCCTCATTATTCCATTTACTTTGAAACGATCTTCACTGTTCTGTAGGGATGCCATCATTCTGACAATTGTCATACGAGGTCCATGAGCCCAAGATGTAAAACATTTATTTTATTCTGTGGGCATAAGTGTGATCCTGTGTGTATTAGGAACAAAAAAAAATAAACTTCTTGTAGTCATTCAACCCTGGAAAAAGAAGAGTTCATAATGAAATCATTAGAGCAAAGTCAAATTCTAACATATTTGTGTGTAGTCACCATTTTGTTTTTGTTTTTTTTTCAAGATGTGGGTTAACTTGTGCTGTGTTGTTCTTTTTTCCCCACCCCAATACTTGCAGAGAAGGTTTTGCCACACATTGTGCAAACTTTGATCAAATACTTCTTGCTCTGTTTACTCATGAACAGACACGCCTGTGATGAAGCCTTCATGCTTCTTCCTCTTTATAACCAGACGGGCTGGTCACACATAGTTTGACTTTACGTCACACAAAGGAAACTAGATCTGTTGAGTCGAGGGGAAGGGCTTAGTTTTTCTTAGTTTCATTTACCTAGAAGCTACGATGGTAAGCGGATATACTTGTGTGTGATTATTTTTGCTGTTACCATTAGGTTTATCTTCAATATACATTTATAGATTTTAATACATTTCTAGTCGAAGTAATCTTCAATAAAATGTGCTTTTTTAATGTATTAATTCAATTGTTTCACATTTGCAGGCTGCTGAGAAGAAACAGAAGTAAGTCAGTCAGTTTATAGAAATATAAAAGCTGATCCCTGATTTTTCATTTTTCTTAACTGTATTATTATTATTGATGCAGAGAGGAATATAAGGACGACAGCAAAGTTTTCAAAAGAAATGCTTTCCTACTTATTGATAAAATGGTGGAAATGGCTTCACTCATTCAAGAAGACACTTCAGAACTAGTGGATGAGGTGTGTCTGACTGTGATATGATGCTTCATACACATTCACTTAGTGCTTCTCATGCATGTAGAAAATTAACTTTTGTGTTTTTCTCTTTTTTCACTCTCCAGATCCTTCATAGCATCTTCTTTTTGGGTAAAATTACCCAGCCAGAGTTTTCTCCCAGACAACTTTTTGTTGATGACGTTGACATGTTTGATTACTTAAATGAAGCCCATCCGGAGCCTTTCAGGCTTTATTCATCTCAACTACCAAGAAGGAGTCCGTTTTCATGTGTGCTGGACATGGTGAGATGTATTTATTTGCTTTGCAAAAGAATTTATGCCCCTACAATTTTTCAAGGCTTTGTGATTTTACAACCACAGACATCAATGTGACAGACTGACAGTGAATAGTGAATAATTGTGAAGTGGAATAAAAATCACATGAAAGAACCATTTTTACAATGAAACATGAAGATTTTAGTGTGTTTGTACTCTGACCTCTTTACTCTGACTCTCCTCTTGTTTCTATTTTGTAGTATGATGATGACATGTTTATAGTTTTTTACAGTGCAGGTAGAGGTGCAGCAAACATGTGAAAGAAGGTGCCACAGTCACCAAAATTGACTTTTTTCACAAATAGAAATCTAGTGGTGCAAAACTATTACAACAAAGTTCAGTCTATCAACCAATCAAGTTTATTTGTATAACACATTTCAGCAGTAAGGCGGTTCAAAATGCTTTACAACATATAAACACAAAAACTTAGCCTTAATTAAAAGGAGCTTAGTGTTTTGGCTGTTTTGAGCTCACATTTATTGAAAAGTGAGCTCAATGTATGATCAAAAATTATCCTACTGGAGAAATAATTTCAGCTTTTGTGTTGTTGTTTACATTGCACTTGTTTCATCTCAGGTTGTTCATCTGGAAGGACAAGAGAATGTGGATGAAATTAGAACGAAACTGCAGGAACTCACCCAAAAGTTGAAGGAAGGTGCTTCTAAAAAAGAGTTGTATTCCACCACCATCTGCATCTCTGGTGACAACACAGATTCAGTGAGACACTATGGAGTCTCCATGTCCACCACTGGTCGTCCTGCAGGCCAAATCCTGGTTGCTGCATCCTGCCTTAACTTCTGGGAGGAACATGTAGCTGATGCAGTGATGAGCTACTATCCTAAAAAAACCAGGAAGAGATACTTTGACGTAACCATCCACCTTCCTGCAGATGTAAGATGTGAAGCCTTTAAACTTGGAAGCAGAGAAGCAATAAGTCCTTGCCGTTCTTGTCAAAATATGTTTGGCCTGGATACGACTGAAACAAAGTCGTGGGCCTATGGCAACTGCGCTGAAATTGAAAGTTTGAGTAACTTGCTTAGAGAGGAAGAAGTTAGAGAGCGAGTACAAAGAATTGGAAACTGGACAGAAGAAAACAAGGAAAAGGTTAGACGTGCTGTTATCAATCATCTTAGAAGAGAACTGAAGAAGGTTGGCTTTGAATGGGACAACCAGTTCTACACTGCACAAAGTGCAAGAGCTGAAAATGATGGTGAGGAAGAACCTCTGCTAGAATAGGCTTTTACACGATGAAGAGCGGTTAAAATGACTCAACTGTAAAGTCACAAACATCTGAGACATGTCAACAGTTGGGAATGGGAAGCCATTTTTAATCTTTTCTGCAAAATGCAAAGCATAAAATTTTGGGGGGAAAAATATGAAGGTTAAAAATGTAATTCATTGGGCAGTCCATGCTTAGCCTCTCATAGCAAATGTGGCCCTCTGAGCCACATTTGATCTGTTTGCTGTATGGCTCTTCACTGCATAATCAAGTTGTGTCTCTGCACTGTTACTTGTATTTCGTACACTGTGTCTCAAGTTATCTTTTCATGCATTTCCTATGATTTATTCTGTCCTAAAGCACTTCTGGACAATGTTATTGTTGAAAGAGCTTTGTTGGTTAGTAATAACTATTTATGTGGCAAAGTCATGCATATTTATTAAAAATCCAAGAAAAGCTTTACGATTCAGTTCTTTGGTCTCATACTCAATGCTATAGATGAACTGAAGTTTTCAGTTCATCATGATACATGAAGTTTCTCCAACAGTTGAGTGTGAATCTGTTGGTTAATCATGGCAGGCATGTAACCAAAACTGAATGCTGATATTGAATCAAAAAGTGGCGCAATAAAGTGTTAAATTAGAGGTGTTGAAGCTTATACAACAGAGTTATTGCAAAGCTTTAAATATTTTTTGCTCTTTTTTTCCTTCTACTAATTTGTATCAGCTAAACTGTACAGAGTTGATGTCATATTAAAGATGGTAAAATGTCTCAAATGATCTTGGTATTATCTTTTTTCACATCACAAAAAGAATAATTTTCAGGGTAAATATTATTTCACTATTTTACAAACAAAAACCTGAAAAGTGTGGCATGCATTTTATCTAACAGTCCTGTTCTTGTGGTGGTAGAGGAAGCAGGAGTACCCGGCGACAAATCAACCCATGCAAATTCCATGCAAATAGACCACACATTAGAACCCAGGAGCTTCTTGCTGCGAGGCAACAGTGTTACCAACTTCATAGCATCTAGAGATGAACAAATCCTGTTTACATTTGTTTCCAACTTGCAAGCCAAACAAGTTTATTAAGTTATCATGCCAAACTAATGTAACCAATGTAAGACTGGCAAATTAATTGGATGACATGTAATAATTTTTTTAAAAGTTGGAGCACCATTTTCTTTTCTCAGTGTATAAAGCTGTTCCTTCTCAATCTAAGGATCCATCTATAAGGCACTTTGATCTTTGGGTAGTTATGTTACCCGAAGTTTGATTTCTAAATATACAAATTATAAAATTCTATCATATCCCATGTTTAATGTCAAATTCTGCAATTCAACCCATATTTTCTGTCTGGTCTGGCTCCAGTCTGGACTCTAGACTTTGAGAAGAAGTGCCATTCATCACAGTGTATTAGAAATGGGTATATTATCCCATTAGTTCATCCAAAATGTTAAATACAAACATCTGAATTTGTCCGAATTAATTACCATTAATTACCAAATAGTAAATTTAAATGTAACCCACGGGACTTTAGAGAATGCTTTATTTGATAAATGATCCCAAGCCAATGTACACGCATTTTTCACAAGACTTTTTTGTTTTTGAGGCGCTGTCTTAAAGGAACAGCTTCTATCTACACTTTTAGTTTCACTTTTACATCGCAGCCATGGTGAGTAGCAGCTGTCGGCCTCCGTTTGTTTATTCAAAATTACACATTTTTTTTCACTTGGGATCGAAACAATGTCTGAACTTGCCCTCTCTACTCTCTGTTTTATCCGTCCAGGCCGGAATAAGTACGAGGTGAGTTTGCTGATCCCACTGAAACACGTCTGCGTCGTGATGCGTTGACGAGCGTCAACGTCTCTCTGTTATTTTCTTTTTAGACAAGAACAATTTCTGAAATTGCAGCAAGATTTCAGAACAAATGCCTTCGAGATTATTAATCAGATGGTTGATTGGTGCAATACGACTCCCGGAAGTAGACACCTAGTGGACGAGGTGAGTAAAAGCTGAAGTCTAAACCAGGCGCGGTTTTTAAAGAGGTTATCGTTCATGTTTTGTTGTTCATCAGATACTTCACAGCATCTTCTTTCTGGGAAAAATCAACACAACGCCATTCACTCCAGAGGAAATTATCCCCAATAAGGAGATGCTAAATGCCCTAAAGGAGGAATACCCCAAACCATTTGAGTGCTACTTGACTCACCTTCCCAGGCGCAGTCCGTTCTCCTGTGTGCTGGACATGGTAAGATATTAGTTTGACCGAGATGTCAGTATTAGTTACACAACACTAATCCACCATTAATACATCAAACATGATGGTAATCACAAAGTTATTAACTAGACTGCAGCAGTTAATACTCCAAAAGCAGGTCCAGTTTTTAAACACATCATAATGTAAAAACCAAACAAAAAATGTAAACTCCAACTTATAGTCGTTATTTTTTAAGTATTTATTATCATCAAACAAAGTATATGAGCTTTTTGTTCCAGTCAGGCATTTGCATATTTAACCTAAATCTTATATTCACATTTTAATCATTCTTTTTTTTTTTGTTATTAACGATAAAACAAAGAATTTAAATGAAATTTGAAAACAAGATTGTTTGAATTTTTTAAATCCATACAGGGTTAACATTTTACAGATTTAATTCTAGAAAAGGGCAGCAAACTGAACTGAACTGGGACTCAGAGAAATTACAAACTCTAAATCTGGAGTAAAGAAGAACATATCAAAATCTAAAAGCACAAAGACCAACTCAACAAATCAGCTGGCACTGTAAGACCTAAAATGTAAATAAACAACAAAAATTACCCAAATAAAACCCAAAACTCAAACTCACGATAACACCTCCATTATCTGATATTATTTTGACTGAATATTTGACTACTTTTATTGGTAGAAGTAGTTCAGAACAGATTATCTATTAACTATAATTGTCTGATTTCAGTTTTCCTGTGTGTTTATTTTAAGTTTCTGTCTAGTGGGTCTCCGTGTCTGTCTACCCCTTGATTGTTTCCAGGTGTGTCTCGTTTCCTGATTACCCTCAGTGTATTTAATGCCACCTATATCTCTGTCTGGTCCTCATCTTGTTACAGCTCTCGTGTCAGTTTGCAATTGATTAGCGCTACCAGTGTTGAGCCTTAGCTTCTGTTCAACTGTGCTGCCTGTTTCCTGGACTGTTTGAGTTTGTTTTCTTCATTAAAATCATAATTTCTTCATCTCCAACCTGGATCAACCATGTCTCTCTCACCACCATGCTTTATTGTCAGGGAAAGCATTCCCTGACAATAATATTTACAAGGGAAGTATTGTTTTTAGGTAGGAGAGGCTGGTCTAGCTCATACAAGGATATTGTGCTGAATTATTAAATAAAATAAACCCTCAGAATCCAGCTGCAGTTGATTGATTCTCATAATTGCTTCCAGGTTGTCCTGCAGAAGAGGCCTGAAAATGAAGACGAGGTAAAACAGACTTTGAGTGATCTGGTCAACCGTCTGAAAAAAGGTTTTCTTGTCTCTACCACCATCTGCATCTCGAAATCCAGCAATACGGAGTCTCCAGCAATACGGAGCAATACGGTGCAGCAAGTGCAGCAATACGGAGTCTCCATGTCCACCAGTGGCCGTAATCCCGGCAGGATTATGATCGCTGCCTCCTGCTTGAGCTCCTACTGGGATGAATATGTGGCTGCAGCAGTGATGACCTTCTATCCTGACAAGAAGAAGAAGGAATACTTTGATGGAACCTTTAAGCTATCTAAAGGCGCCACATGCAGGGCATATAACATAAAAAAGGCATCTGAAATGGAGCCTGTCATGAAGCCTTGCAAGTCATGTGGAAATCTCTTTGGCTTCCAGGAAACTTGTCAGAGAGAGTGGCCCTGGCCCTATGGCAACTGTGCTGAAGTTGAGAGTCTGAGCAACTTGTTTAAAAATGATGACCAAGTTAAGCAGCAGTCCAGACCACAATCTGACACATTCACACCAGAGAACAGAGAGAAGGTCAGAGATGAAACTCTGGAGAACCTCAAGAAAACCCTGAAAACGATTCAGTTTAAAACGTGGAGCGGTGAATTCTATGTCCCAGAGTAGTCGACTTGTAGAGAAGGCTGAGGCTTTAATATCTTTAATCACAAGTTGGCTTCTTATCTGTTTTTATGATTATTACCTTATTACTAATCATAAGTCTCCTCTCACTGCCTTCTAAAAGTTAACTTAGTATGCTATATCATCTGATGCTGTTAATGTCCTAATAAAGTTTGGTGATATTAAAAATTATTGAAGACTTCAGTTTTTAGTTGTTGCTAAGATATATTTATTTTATAATCACATAAGGCACATCAAACTCAAGGTCCGGGGGCCAAATCTGGCCCGCCAAAGTTTTGTATGTGGCCCTTTAGACTCCAAATTACATCAATAAATAGGGGTGCACTGATTTCAGTTTTCTGGCCGATTACCAATAACCGATCTTGTAAAAAGCTTAACCTGCCAATTCCAATTTTGGCTGATACCAGTTTTTTTTGTCAGATATGTTGCTCAATACAGCAAAAACGTTGTTGAGTTGGCAACAGTGGGGTCACTGTTAATTATAAACGTGCAGACATAACTTGGTGGGCTGGTCTGTCAGTAAAACCTCTCACTGGAGAGCAAAAAGGGAAGGTGGTTGATTCTTAGACCTTTGCAAAGCTAGACAAGATCAGTGGATGAGATCGGCTTCATATGTAAAAATTGACCAATCACCGATCTTCCAAAATTAAGGAAATTGGCTGGCCGGTAAACCAGTGCACCCTGATCAATAAGTCATTCCAGTTTTTCACAAATTTAAAAATTTCACACAAAATCAACAAATCTCCACATTTCTTTCAGATTTTACTGCAAATCTTCCCAAAATAGGTCAAAAACATTGAGTTTAAGTGACAGAAGCCTCACTTGATGTCAAGTTATAGTAAATGATACGGCAAGTAATAAAAAGTCACATTTAACATCAGCACAAATATAAAAATTCTTTACAAACGTTTCTAAATGGGCACCACAAAATCTGCAATTTTGATTGGAAAAAAAAAACAATCACACAGTCCTGGAGGAAAAGATATTTATTGATATATTAACATTTTAATTAGTTTTATCAATGTTTTATCTGGCAGAACCGGCTCTTTAAGAACATTCAGGTTTTTGATAACGGGCCCAAAGTGAAAATGAGTTTGATGCCCCTGACATAAGATGAACAGACCAACCACTAGATGGCAGCAGAATCAAACTGAAATAATTCTACATTATACTTTACAGTTTCTCAGACACTTTGGTGCGTTTCAGAACCGACAATTGAAATTCTCACAACTAATTGTTTGATTTTCAAGTCATTGTGTCACTTGTGCACTTCAAACAAGCAGTTTTTCATTCCTTTGAGCAAACTGCTAATCCTTTTATACGTCCATTAAGTGATTATGAACAATTCTCTGCTTTTCCCTACATTTTCAACTGCTTGTATTAGTTGAAAATATACAATATGCATATGTTGACTCCATCCAGATTCTTGTCTTTCTATCGTCAGAATGTAACATAGTGTTGTAATTTAATGGTTCAGGTGTATGGAGAGTCATTGGCAAATTGGCACTTTCCTTGAGGTTCTGGTTCTGATGGACTAAATAAACCCAAATATTTTACTTTGTCTTATAGAACTGTATTGCTGGCCTAAACATAATGATATAACACAGTTGCTGCAGACACTTAATGAACTTTGTTTTTTAAATTCAAATGAAAAATCTAATTCACATCACACCAAGCTAATGATATGTAGTTTTGCTGTTTTATACTGTGGGCACAAACCCGCAGCTCAGAAGTTCCCTGCTTTTCTCTTTATTACTGTCAGTTCTTCAGAGAACCAAGCTGCTAGCAGCGCTACTAAGTCACGGTTATTCCATTACAAAGCTTAACTTTGTTCCTGTCGCTCCCCGTGATTAAACTCATAATTATGATCATCTGTACTGAGAAGCTCTCTGATAGCAGACGGTGTATCCGTAAACAACTTTTACTAAATATTGTATATCTGAAAAGAGAGATTTAACTTCTATCATGAATACAGATTGGCCGTATAGACCCTTTTCACATGACGTCACACAACTTCCGTTTTGGCTCGAAGCTGTGTATCCTTAGTTCCGGTGTACATAGTAAGTAANACAAAACTAACTAGCTGAACATTAAAAGTAACATTTTGTTACATTGAGGAGCTGGCGGTCAGTATTGCCTACCTTTAGAATGCAGAGCAGAAACTGGCCGTTGTATTACCAGCGCACACTAACGAATGCCAAGTACGGTGTCCTTCAGAGGACATACTCCACAAAGCTCCACAAAGCAAAGAGCAAATCCAACACGGACATGCGCAGACACATTCAAGCACTTCCCTACATAAGCATATGAAATTTTAAAAAATGACATTGAAGAAAGATCATTTAACAGTTATACAATTTGAAGAGATTGCAATGTTGATCTTATTATTATTTTTTTTATTTTTTTGATCTTAGGCAATATCTGGTGAATCATTTGAAACCAATATTGTCAAGATGGCCATACCAACCTCATCCCAATTTTTTTTGGTGGAAGAAAATGACTGGACAAAACTACAGAAGAAAAGACAAAGAAAAACATTCAAAGGACTGAACTGGACTAATGTAATAAGCAAAGGAATTAGATCCATTTATCCATATTGCTCCTTTGCATTTAAAAGGCATCAACTAAAGGTGTTGGGCTCTACCAAGCCTGGCCCAGAGTTTAGATGTACAGGATACTGCCGATTTGACGACTGCCCTGTGAAAGTCAATGTCGAAGTAGCTAGTGACTTGAAGGCAACAGTTAAGTTTGAAGGGGACCATAGCGTGCACCGTGCAACACAACTAGTCCGGAGACCAGTACGTGCAGACTCTAGAGAAGACATGGCCCAAAATTTGGAAAACACACTACCAAGAACGATGCATCTGAACATGTTAAACAAAAATAGACAGCAAAACTATGATTATGGGTTCCAGAGATGAGGCTCCCTCTAAAGATGTTTTAAAAAATATTTCTTTTGAGGCAAGAAAAAAAACGAGACTTCACAAGAATGAAATGATAAGTCTGCAGAAAATGTTAAATCTGACAAAAGGATCTGAAGACAACGTTCTACAGAAGATAATCATGCACCCCAAAGGGGTATTGCTGTGGTCAGCAAGGAGTATAAAAGTTTTCCAGGAGCGCAGCTGTGAGGATATCATATATCTGGACGCTACAGGCAGCATTATTAAAAAGAAAAAAGGTTGTCCGCCCTATTATGTGTATGAACTCGTAGTACGTAACCCAAGCAGGAATGCTTCCCCTCTGCCTGTAGCTACTTATGTAACTTGCGACCACACCACGGCGTCAGTGACATATTTCCTGGAAGCATTTCGCACTGATGTTTACCGTTACTGCGGTAGAAAAGGGTTACAGCCACCTCTGATGTTTATGTGTGACGGTTCAATTGTCTTGATGCAGGCTATATGCCTGACATTCGCAAGGAAAACCTTACACGACACAATAAATCATTACTTCAGCATTGCAACAGGAAAAGCCACAAAAGATGACTTCAAAGTTCCAATGCTGCATCGTTGCCTGAGCCATGTAATGAAAAATGCTAAGGAAATGTGCAGAAAATAGTAAGTTTTGATTAATTTTCCAAAATGACATGGATGTAATTGCATATGTTACGTAGGGATAGTCTATATGCCATTAACATTCAAAAAAGTATATCTAGTTTTATGCATATAACGAATGATTGTCTCTCAGCAGAAGTACTGATATATGTTCATTTAATAATTGAGATTGACCTGTCCCTGAAAAAAAGAAAATGACCAATTTTTCTAAACATTTTTAGAATGAATTTGGTCAGTAATAATGTTGTGTTTGATCTTTCTCATCCTGCAGTGCATCTCAACATTACCATCTTGCAATGCACATCTGTGGTCTATTCACAACTGCTCAGTCCCTGAAAGAGCTTGATGACATGGTTCAGAGTGCTACAGTGTTGTTTTCAAGTCCATCAAGAGGGGAAAATGTTCACATTCATTTTGAGAAAGTGCAGTCAAAGTTGTTGACAATTTATCATGTCCCTTACGAGAAAAATAAGAAAACAATTGAAGCTGAGGACACAAAGGTATAATAACATTTGTTATTGAACGACAAATTAGAAATGAATTGTATAAATGTTGCGTAATTTATCAGATGCATATATGATAAGCAGAGAAGTTTTGGAGTGATTTGTTAGCTTTGTGCTTCAGTATTATTTTTTTATACAGACCACATACTTGTTAGGCTATTAATTGTGTTTATTGCATTATACATTTAGATGCATTTTTAGCAGCATTCAAAACTCATTAGAAGAATTGAAGATCATGAATATGTGTCAAGTACAATTGTTTTATATAATGCTTATGGATTTTACATATATATAAGATATTAAGAGGTCATCATTCAGTGTTTGCACTTCACTAAGACGTCATAGCATACATTAACTGTCTTTGATATATAACACTACAATACATGTGCTTCTGCAATCACATTAGGAAGTCAAAGGAATGAATGAATTTGCAAAGCATTACAACATTGTGGTTGACAAGGCTCCACTGGATAAAGAGGGTGAACCAAATGCCTACTTCCTCCCAGGCTTCATTAAACAAGTCGGAAAAAATCTACTGCCTTATGCTGGACTCTGGACTGGGATAATGCTTGGTTTGTGATTCAAAGCAATTAAAAAATCAAAATGCTAAAAGTTTTTGTTAAAATTTTTTTATAAATATTACTTACACACTGCTTAATTTAAGGTGACCTTGGGCGACATGGAATTGGTGAACCATATGCGGAGTACTCGAAAAAATATACTTTCCTTAAAAGCCTTAATAGACAGGTATTACAATAATTGAAATTATTAGATTTATGACTGCTTTACATATAAAGTGTTACTAATACTTACATTTTTATTGCAATGTACTTTCAGAACATCACAGTGGACAATAGAACACAAGGCATTATGGAGAAAAGCCAGTGGGACCTTAAACATATACGTTTCACATCAGCAAGAATGAACAGATTAGATGACTTTGTTGTAAAATATCAGAAGACACACACAGCTCTTTTGAAAGAGTACCAAGACTCCCAAAAACTACTCCAAGAGAAGGTAATTTACTTGAATATATTATTTTTTGGAATGTACAATAGGCATACCAAAACATCTATATGATCCAATGTTTTTAAAAAATTTTATCTGATATTTATATAATTCCATTACAAAGATTGCATTACCAAATTTTGTTTTAAATAAATATTTAGAAATCTAAAAAAAAAAGTGCTTTTGAACATGTATCTGCAGTTGTTTCGAGTAAGAAAAGAGCAGTGGAAGGACCGGAAGCCAAGGAAGAAGGGCAGATATGTTTCTGCTATTCGGAAGTCTTTCCCCTTTCAAAATGTTACGAAAAAGGTATTATTGCTCTAAACCAGAAACAAGTTAATTAAGTATGATATGTGACTCCTCAAAGACATGACTTCAAATGTATGAAATTTGTTTATTTGCATTATTAAATGAATGTTGAGTTATTTTAAATTATAACAATATAACTTTTTTATCCAGAGAAAAAAAAATTAAATACATAATTCTGTTGCATATTTTTGTGTTTAGTATTCCAATATTTATTTCTTTATAATTAATGAACTTATTTTTTATTGTTCTCTTACTCAGAAGTGTTACATAGTCTAGTTGATGAAAATTGTATTTTTGTTTAACTCTTTACTATACATTACAATTTCTTTGTTAAATTAGAAAGGAAGCGTGAAAGTACTTCCAGGTGAAAACATCTCAGTAATGACCAACAAAGGACAGGAACACGATAATCGTGCGTTAGGAAGCCAAAGTTCAATGAAGGTATGCATATTTAAATTACTTTTTTAAGTTATTTTTATAGTTAACAATTACAAAAGACATAGTGGGCATCAAAAACCATGTGCAAATGGGGCAATTGATGCCTCCACTAAACTAAATTGAGATTTGCTTTCTAAGATGAAAGACTTAAATTAACTATTTGAAGTCTGATTTTTATGGTGGATGCATAGCAACTTTGTTATCTTTTGTTAGCGTTTGTCCCTATTACATTCCCAGAAACAGCTGGAGTCTTTGTGGAAGAAGAAAGATACAGAGGTAGTTGTTTCAGTGCTTCCCACACAAAGCAAAGGAAACTGCATCATTATTCGCCACAGTGAGCTGCGTACATTGAGGCCACACCAGTGGCTAACTGGCGAGGTAATGTTAGTAGACTATTATATTATTTATCAGAGTATAAGATATATTAAAAGTTTTGAAATGTCAATCATATCAACATATATGCATTATTATAGTTGTATCTTTGTTGTAATTAATATTTTCTCAATTGACAAATGAACAATTGACATAGTTAGGGAACTTGTCCCTTTTCAAAACCATTTAAAACTTTAAGATTTAAAAGAATTAAATAATAAATATCTAATATTGATATTAAAATAGCAATATAATCTTAAACTATGTACTTTAAACGCATAATATTGGAAAGGTATATCAGTTTTCTTTTATTTTAAAGGGATCTCATGACAAAGTCATGTATGTATTTTAAAATCCCATTTTGGTTTTGAATACAGAAGAAGTGCAGTAATACACTGTGTGGCATACAATGACACATCAACCATTAGTGAGCACCACACACTTGAAAACATTTTAAAATACATCTATGATATGTGAAATGTTAATAAACATCTGGATATTGAACACAGAAGCAAAAACAACCATTGACAACAAGGATGAATCTGTGATAATTGTTTGTCACCGGGTGGATATGACTCTGACCTCATGGACAACATAGTCTCACATAGTCATAATTTTTCATTATGAAAAAATTGCCATTTCACAAAGCCAATTAAATAAAATGTCTGTTTTTTTTTAGGTAATTGAAGGGCTTTTTCACATCATTGCCAATCAGTGAGATTTGCAGAAGCCTTTACATCATGAACCACTACACTGCTGGAGTGATGCTTTTCGGAAACCAATCACAGGTTGCAAGACAAACCTTACCAAAGGTAATTTGAAATTTACTTGTTAATTTATGCAATTATTAGATCAAGCATATAGTTCAAAATCTAATGTTACTACTTAGTTAAATTTGGCATGTCAACTAATTTTTTTTACCAGGTTACAAAGATTATCTTAATTATTTTTAATATAATTCATGAAATGTCTCAAATTGTGTAGATGTTGTCAATACATTTGTATTATATTAATGTCCAAAAGATGAACATTATAAATCATTTTCTAATGAGGAGTTATTCCTATACTTCAAAATAGAAACAGTCCTGGCTGTAGAATTCAAACTTTTAAAGGGTGGTGTATTTAGAAAATTACAAAACAATAACTTGTGATAAAAATACTAAATTACTCCGCACTCTCCCAACAATCATTTGAATGACAGAATATGCTTTGGCTTGTTAATAAAATAAGGAGCCTATCTGACATGGATTACCTAATTAAAATAAAGGAATAAATAAATAATGTATCTGAGACTACTATAATATTTGAAAAGTAACAGTAAAATTTTTCCAATAATGAATTAATGAAATTCTTCCCAGGGTACTAGAAAAGTGAAATATGTAGTCTTGACTCCAGAGAACCACATAAACCACTAATGCTTTACAATACATCCACTCACTTACACAGTAATGGTGTTAAACTTTATTTTACATTCAGATGCTCTGGGTCAGAACAACCGAGTGGATCAGAATGTACAATGTAGCGTTAAGTGTATTTGCATATGCCAAGAAACATTATTTCAAACAACTAAATATCACTATTATATATATCCATCTAACAAAAAATTTTCTTTAAACCCTTGACCCTTTGTGGGTCAGGAGGATTTCAGCTGCCTGTACAGCAAACCTTTTGGACTCTAGGCGGGGTCACCCTTGACAGGTCGAAAGTTTATCTCTGGGATTTTTTGGAATAATTTTTTTCATTTAATAACATCTTCAATGTCACTCGCTCTGAGTCGAATACAAGTGCAAAGATACAGTATAATCTTATTTGTGGTTATTTTATTAAAACTACCGTAATCATTAGTTTTAATCTTTTATGTAATGTAAAAAAAAAATTACATTCTCTGCCAATCCTTCAATATATTATGTGTAGATAATTTATATTAGAAAATATATATGAACTATATATTTATATACAGTTCAAATGATTTATTAACTAAACATGTTTATTTACAAATAATTACAAATATGTTACAGAAATACTTTTAGAATTACAAAAAAAATATTGTTAATAAGTAAACTACAATATTATTAACTAATAGAATATTGTGTACTTTCAATATATAAAATGTTATTATAAACTAAAAATAAATACATTTTCTTTTTTCTTTTTCAGGTAAATTTTGAAAAGTACAAAGGAATTGTGTCCTTTGTGAACATCGGTGGGAACCATTGGAAGTTTCTAGTAAGCTATGCATAAATATTATCCTACAAAGACTTCTGTTTTATCCAAAAAATTCATGTATTAACTTTTATTTTGTTATTAGTTAATAAATGCTGTAAGACAGACAGTCTGTCTTGTGGACCCAGCTGGCAACAAACATGAAAAGCAAGAATCAGAAGAAGCTACAGGAAAGTTTAGGTAATTATTTAAGAATGGATATAGGATCGAGATTGTTGTGAGCTTTGCAAGGCAATCCTCTTAAACTTGATACAGAGTTTTATAAATTTGGAGTTAAATGTTTGTTTTATGGATTTAATATTTATATTTATACATTATTACAATAATTTGTAGTTATCTTAAAAGCAATATTGGAAATCTGATTGAGAAATTAATCTTAAAAAATGTCAAACATTCAATGACTATCTGTCCTCTAAATATCCTTTCAAATACGTATTGACTTTTTTTTTTAATTAAAGAAGAAGATACTTTCTTTAGATCCAAAATCTATTAGATTTGACAATTTGTTTAAGCATATCAATATGCTTAATTTTAAGAAAAATTATATTCAGAAAAGTAATGACTATATTTGTGTGATGTAGTGCATTATTTAAATAATTTTTTAATGTGACAGACATTTGTTGTATTAATAAATTTAAAGTGATTATAGATTGTGTGTTTTTGTTCTTATGACATTGTGAACATTTTACAGTGACTACCTAAAAGTCCGAAATACATCAATGGGACAAGCTGAATGGGTAAAAATGAAGTGGAAAGGCGATGTCATGGACCATCCTTGTCAGCAGGATGGGACCAGCTGTGGGGTTATTGTTGTAATGGTATGTTAATCTCTAACTAAAGTATGGATGTAAGTTGTACTTTGATCATTTAAAACTAAAAATTATTATTATTATTTTTTATTGTTTATGGTCATAATATGTGTAGTGTGGAAGTTTAAAACCTTAAATGCTTTCTTAGATTGCCAAGGAAGTGATGAAGGCGTTTCCCGATCTGCCAACCCTCGCATTTAGTACAGCTAAGAAAGACATGGCCAAGGAAAGGAAAGCAATGGCAGAACTAATTCTCTCAGCATCAGGTGCGTGTGTGGATATTAAGTGATCCACCATAAATTTATTTATTAGTTTTCATGTACTTCAATAACACCTTTTAAATATTTACCAATTAAATTTGATAGTTTNTTATGGCGGCCATTGTCTGACGTCACTGTGAAAAGGGTCTATTGGAAGCTTCAGATGGAGGGCGGGAAGGGGATTTCTCCTGTTCAAAACAAACTAAAATTGATCGCAACGAATACGGTTATGCACTAAATGGGCTGAAACAGCCGAGGTATCTCGAACAAATATGCTTATATTTAGGATATGATCCGTATTAACTCGGTAAAAAAGACTTGTCTTATAATCTTGAGGATTTACGGGCATTGAGGCGATCCACATAACTAACTAGCTGGAGCTGCAGAGTTCATATTATTCCACGAGCCAGAATAAAGTTTTCGAAAGCCTGGAGAATACAATAATTTAGTTTAATTTTGGGTTAGCCATTTAGGATCAAAGAAGCATGAAATGGCTGTCGACTTGTTTCTGCCTGGTGAGTAGTGAGTGCTATTTTAAGTAGTTATGATAACAATGCTATCGCTAACAACGAGCTAACCCATGTTATTTCCATGAGCTTGGATCTCCTGGTAAATCATTTATTTAGCTTCTGTAAACCCAAATTCATCCTGGAGTTGTACATTAATGTCGAGATGCTGGATTCAAGTCCAATGTAGGTCAACGATATCTATCAATATCTATCTATATCTATATTTGTGTGATGTAGTGCATTATTTAAATAATTTTTTAATGTGACAGACATTTGTTGTATTAATAAATTTAAAGTGATTATAGATTGTGTGTTTTTGTTCTTATGACATTGTGAACATTTTACAGTGACTACCTAAAAGTCCGAAATACATCAATGGGACAAGCTGAATGGGTAAAAATGAAGTGGATAGGCGATGTCATGGACCATCCTTGTCAGCAGGATGGGACCAGCTGTGGGGTTATTGTTGTAATGGTATGTTAATCTCTAAGTAAAGTATGGATGTAAGTTGTACTTTGATCATTTAAAACTAAAAATTATTATTATTTTTTATTGTTTATGGTCAGAATATGTGTAGTGTGGAAGTTTAAAACCTTAAATGCTTTCTTAGATTGCCAAGGAAGTGATGAAGGCGTTTCCCGATCTGCCAACCCTCGCATTTAGTACAGCTAAGAAAGACATGGCAAAGGAAAGCAATGGCAGAACTAATTCTCTCAGCATCAGGTGCGTGTGTGGATATTAAGTGATCCACCATAAATTTATTTATTAGTTTTCATGTACTTCAATAACACCTTTTAAATATTTACCAATTAAATTTGATAGTTTGCTGTTTAATGTCTTTTATATGGTCTTCCCATCAATCACATTAAAAAGACATGATATCACATTTTATGTTTTGTGTGTTTGATATGTAGATTTATGAAATTTTGCAGATTTTGATATTTGTTTACAATTTAAAATTTTACAAACTTGTGTAACTGTGTTGAATTTTAGTGTTCGAGACAGGGAACAACTGTTCCCTATGTTCATTGGCAAAACCACCGGCACCTGGGCCTCAAACTACAAAATGGGTCAGAGAATGTGTTGTTTCAATGTTGTTTTTGTTGAAAATTAATTATTTCTGTTGTATAATTTTGTAACGTTTGAAATTTTAATATTAGAACATATTACGAGTAAAATATAATTTTAAAAATTAAAATGTTTTTGTACAATTGCATACTTTTTTTTTTATTTTTCAGATTCAATGTGACACCTGCGAAAGGTGGTTCCATGAGGAGTGCATGGGATTCACAGAAGATGAACTTCAAAAAATGCGTGAAGAATGGAATTGTCAGTTGTGTGGTAAGTCGTTTCTTAATTTTATTTTTTTATAAAACAATATGTGAAATTTAATAACACCTATGTATGTAAATAAAATGTAAATGACAACAGATTTATAGAAATTATTATTCAACTGAATAGAGTTCTTTACTTTGTTTTTAATTCATAAAAATGTCTGAAGAAGAAATTTACTCATCTTGGTGCTTGTCCAAGTTGTTGTATTACTTTGCTTTGTATTTGTCAAGATCCGTGTTTTTGTGTGTTTATTTTTGAGTTTTCTGTGTTCAGTCCTGTTTCCCTGTGAGTCTCTGTCCTGTCCTCCCCGTTGATTGCTCCCCAGGTGTGTCTCATTCCCTTAATTACCCCGTGTGTATTTAAACCCACCTGTTGTCTGTGTTCCTTGTCGGATCCTCGTCGTAGTTGTCGTCGTGTCTATTGTTGTCTGTCGTAGTTGTCGTCGTGTCAATTGTCAAACGTTTGCAGTCTGCGTCTGTCCGTCCGTCCGTCTTCCCAGTTGTACTGGTTAAGTCCTGTGTCGACGTCAGTTCCAGTTGATTTAGTCTTCGTTGTCAGTTGCTACCGGTGCTTAGCTGCGTGCTAGTTGTTCCTGCCGTGCTGCCTGATTTGGACTATGTGAACTACATTCATCATTAAATTCATCTTCACCATAACCTGGGTTCTCTGCGTCATCTCCTCACCACCACCAACCACACACTTCATGACAGTATTAGATTTCTTTAATCCAAATATAATTTCTTGTCCAGGCTGATAGCTGAAAGCGGTGGAGGGTCTCCAAGATAACTATTCTACTTTGTTGATCGGCTGACCGATATTTGGGTGTACTTTTTCAATGTGAATTTTCTGTACAAACAGAGCAATAAAATATTGTGTCAAATAATGTGTCATTATCATTGAATTTTAGAATGAAAGTGTGTAACTGGTGTTAACTAATTATAGTTACAGAAATATGAGAGATGCTTTTAAGGGAATTAAACTAAATCATAAATTTGGGATGTCACAATTGAAAAAAGAGAGTTTCTTGTTCTAGAGGTGTCTGTCACCCAGAAGTGGTAGCAGTCTTTGGAAACAGAGAGCTTCTCAGCAATGGGCACGGCAACTTAGGGGAAAAAGATAAAAATGACTATTTTGATAGGCTTTTATTTTGAAATTACACATCAGAACTGGTTGCCACTTTCTGGTTCTGTTCTAGAGGTGTCTCTCTGTCACCCAGAAGTGGTAGGAGTCTTTGGAAACAGAGTTTCTCAGCAATGTGCCCGGCAACTTAGGGGAAAAAGATAAAAATGACTTTTTTGATAGGCTTTTATTTTGAAATTATACATCAGATCAGGTTGCCACTTTCTGGTTCTGTTCTAGAGGTGTCCCTCTATCACCCAGAAGTGGTAGGAGTCTTTGGAAATGGAGAGTTTCATATATGTATTAGTGTCTCAGCAATATAATTTTCTTTTTGCAAATGCTGCGGCTGGATTTGAGTAGCTCAAACATGGACCGGATGTGCGCTTTTATTGTGAAAGCAGCACGTAAATGGGTGTACCATAATGTCTTGAGCGACCGCGCACTTGTATATTGTGTGCTGGGCCGGCTGGAGTCAGAGCCGGCTAGCTTTACCGCGGTATATATCTTACCTTACATATTAATGCTTGTCTAAGTAACTGTAAAATAAAATCTGAAAAAATACAATTTAAATGATGTGATCGTTACGTGTTAGAAAATGGGCACTGCAAACTGACAAAACCCCCTCGTTTTAGCTGGAAATTGATTGTTTCTCTTCTTTTTCCATTAAGTTTTTTTATAATTTAACTCCCTTGTGACCAACTACCTTTGAAACACATACATAAATAACATTTGTCTTTCTTTATATTAGAACGGTTGGAACAACCGTACAGGACTCAGACTATAGACATTTTTATGCTGGATCAACAGAAATAAATGGGCTGCATTTTCTTCTGGCCCTCCATCTGCATTGGGTGATGTTGGTGCTACGTCATCTGAAACCCAGCAATAAGGTGGATAGGCTATGGGGAGAAGTTGTACCCTGATAACCTGCCCCTCATTAGCATATAATTTTTGACCATTTTTCCCAGTTTTGGGGAAAATGGATAAATGAAAAATGAAAGAGAAATAATGAAAAAAGAATAATTAAAAATGGAAAAATAAATTAAAAAGGGATAAATAGACAAATGAAAAATGGGTAAATGAAAATGAAAAATTGGAAAAGGATAAATGAAAACTTTGGCTGAAATAGCTTTCCATGCTATGGCCCACCACATGGTTGCTCATGTAAGAAGGACAAGAGAGTGCGGATAAAATTAAAACAACCCTGCAGAAACATGTCAGAGTTCATGAAAAATGCTTGTAAAAATGCCACCATCTGTGTCTCTCATGGCAATAATACAGTTAAACCAGGGGTGTCCAAAGTCGGTCCTCGAGGGCCGGCATCCTTCATGTTTTAGTTCTCTCCTTGCTAGTAGTAACAACCTCCTCACAAGTCAGTGTTCTCCTTCGGCCTCTAATGAGCCATCATTTGATGCAGGTGTGTTAAGCCAGGGAGAGAATTAAACATGCAGGAAGCCGGCCCTCGAGGACCGACTTTGGACACCCCGGAGTTAAAGTGAGGCACTATGGTGTAATAATTTTACTTTTTTAATTTTAATTTCACTTGTTTCATCTCAGGTTGTTCATCTGAAAGAACAAGAGACTAAGAATAAAATTGGAAAAAACCCTGCAGACAGTCAAAGAGTTGATGGGAAAGACTTAAAGTGTTGTATTCCACCACCATCTGCATCTCTCATGACTTCATCACAGTGCGGCACTATGGAGTAATAATTTCACTTTTTGCTTTTTTCATTTTAATTACACTTGTTTCATTTCAGGTCATTAATCTGAAAGGACAACAGAATGAGGATAAAATTAGAACAACCCTGCAGAAAGTCAATCAGCTGACGGAAAACCCTTCTGATACAACGTTGGATTCCACAATCACCTTCTATCATGGAAACAGCAAACATTCAGTGAGGCACTATGGAGTCTCCATGTCCATCACTGGTCATAAGTGTCACTAAAATGATTTATGTTATGAAAAAATGTGTTTATTTCTAACAGTTAGGATTATGTATTTTAAGTTGTTTCGTGTCGAACTATTTTTTGTTGGAAGTTATCGCAAGATTTGTGTACATGTGATTTGTGCATTTTTGCTGCGAGACTTGAATAAACGGAGAAGGAGCAGAAGCCTGGGATTGAGCACGTGCAACAGCCTTGTGTCTCGTGTAGCTGTTAAGAGCGGACGACAAAGTAGTAATCTGCTAAAGACCTCCGAAGTGGCAGGCGGCCACGAGGTAACTTTGTTAAAGCACGTGTCACCTGTCTGTAAATATATCTATGTCTAAAGCTTTGTGTTTTATTTCTATAGTTTTCACGACATTTAATAAAAGAGCCCGTCTAAAGAAAGCCGTGCCATTGTGTCACTTTGGAGCTACACTGGTCCTTCTGCAGGCCAAATCATGGTTTCTGCATCCTGCCTTAACTTCTGGGAGCAACATGTAGCCGATGCAGTGATGAGCTACTATCCTGAAGAAACCAGGAAGACATACTCTGATGTAACCATCAAACTTCCTGATGGTGTAAGGTGTCAAGCCTTTGACCTGAAGAGTGGAAAAGTAAAAATTCCTTGCTTTTCTTGTACCAATATGTTTGGCTTGGATACAACTGACACACAGGTGTGGCCTAATGGCAACTGTGCTGAAGCTGAAAGTTTGAGCAATTTGCTTAGAGAGGAAGAAGTTGGAGAGCGAGTACAAAATGGAAACTGGACAGAAGAAAACAAGGGCTATAGATAAGTATCTTATAAAGGAACAGAATGAGGTTCGCTTTGCATTCTGCACAGAGCAAGAGCTGATCTCTGCTAGAATAGGCTTTTACTCAAAGAGCAGATATTAAAATGACTCAACTGTAAAGTCACAAACATCCGAGACATGTCAACAGTTGAGAATGGGGATTTTTTTTTTTTTTTTACAAAATGCTTAATGTTTGAGAAATAAAATTATTAGTTTGAAAATGCAATTTCTTGTGCACTCCAGGTTTAGTCTCTTGTTGGTTTGCGATCAGAGAACAGACAGAATCCAGAAATTGTAGAGCTCAGAGTTATTTCTTTATGCAGTTATTCAAACATTTCATTCCAGTTCACAGCATGACATGCATTCAAACAACAGGCGGGAGAGTCTCCCTCTGATCTAAACCACCTGGCTTTTAAAGCATTGGCTCCTACCGGGACTAATTAAGGGGTGGAGGCAACATTTACATTTCCAGAAAGAAAATATACATTTGTACTAAACTACATTTCTAGAAAAAATATTTACATAATTACAACTAACTCTAACAACATCAAAACTGAAACAAAAACAATCTGGGCCCAAACAAAATCCAAAAACAAACAATGGGTTTTCCCAGTGAGGCTGATTGGAAACACCAGGTTCTCATCAGCACTGCTCATAATGTGCATTTCCATGGCAACACATGACCAGGTGACTTCAAAGAGACGAGAGAATGATTAAAACAAATGATTAAATAAAGCAAGTTACTTCCTCCAAACAAAAACAATACATTTACCAGATAAGTTAGAATATAGAAAGTACAAAAACAGCACCTGGAAGGGCGTAAATCCTTCACACTCTCTTTGTGGCAAATTGCTTTGAACAGCTTTGTTTCTCCAAGCTGAAAAAAAACAGCACAACTCTCTCTCTCTGAGCCACATTTTATCTTTTTATTGCTCTTATGGATCTTTACATCATAATCTAATTGTGTCTCTACTGTAACTTGTATTTTATACTCTGTCTCAAGTTATCTTTTCATTTATTTCCTTCAATTTATTCTGTTGTAAAGCACTTTGGGACAATGCTGTTTTTGAAAGAGCTTTGTTGAATATTAATAACATTGTTTATATGCCAAATTTATGCATAATTCTGAAAAATCCAAGAAATGTTTTATGATTTAGTTCTTTGGTCTCATAATCAAAACCTCACAGTAACTCTGCCACTTCAGGTTATCTTGTGATTGTTTTGGTTTGTTTTGTCTGTTCCAGTTGGGCGTATAGGAACTCAAAAAGATTAATATTCACATGTCGAACTTGGTTGTACCACTTTTTACATTTTCATCCACATCTCTACATCTGTGGACTCACATCGTTTGGCTCTTCTTCTTCTACATGAATGCATTCATATTGGCATTCGTGAATCTGCACAACATGGAGAGCTGAATGCTCTCTTTCACCAGCTCTGCCTGGTGGTGTAGCCTTGCAAAGGATGTTTGTTTTACTGAAAAAATTCAATAAATTATTACTGCTGTCTATATTTTTGTTAAAATTTGAGCAGACAAAAAAAATCAAAAACAATTGATGTTTTTTCAATAATCTAGCAAAGAAGATTTTGCCATGGCTTTTACAAACTTTGACCAAATTCTTCCTGATCTGTTTACTTGAGAGCAGACGTACTTGTGATGACGCCTTCATGTTTTTTATAGCTAGATGGGTCGGGTTCAGAAACAGTCTAACTTCACGTCACATGAAGGACCATTTATTTAGTCAGAGGGAATGTCTTAATTTTTCTGTCCGTTTCATTTACAAGGAAGCTACGACGGTAAGTGGATATACTTGTATGTGGTTATTCTTGTTGTTACCACTAGGTTTATCTTTAATTTAAATATTTGTAGCTCTCTTAGTTGTAATAATCACCAATAAAATGTGCTTTTTAAAAGATAATATATTAATTGTTTCACATTTACAGGATGCTGAGCAGAGGAGGAGGTATTTATGTCATTCAGTTTATAGAAATATAAAAGTTAACGGCTGATTTTTAATTTTTATTAATTGTATCATTATAAACTGTAAACTTTTAACAATAAATAGTGTCCTACATCCTTATAACATGTCAGAAATGACAAGAGACACTCAAGAAGGCACTTTGTAACTAGTGGATGAGGTGTGTATAATTGTGATATAATGCTTCACTAACTCAGTCATGATACATCCAATACATACTTACACATATTAGAAACATGCATCAATGTTTCTAATAGAGGTAGAGAATTAGCTTTTATAAAGTTGGGTTGGGTTCAGAGTCATAGTCTGGCTTTATGTCAGGATTTGGTTTTTCTGTGTATTAATTCAGGTTTCTGTGTTCAGTTGAGTCGCTGTTTTGTCCCATCTGCCCCTTGATTGCTCCCAGCTGTGTCTCGTGTTCCCTGATTACCTCTTGTGTATGCTCCTTGACAATACTGTGTCTGTGTCTCCCCAGTGCCTGTTTCAGTCCCATCTTTCCGCCACCATGGATTCGCCTCCTTCATCACCACCCACCAGACTCCTTATTTGGGACTGAGTTTATTTTGTTGTCCTTGTGCTTTTCCTTTAACTCTGACAAGCCTTTGAACTCACAAGAAGTGGAGAAGTAAAACATCCTTGCCATTCTTGTAGCAATATGTCTGGCTTGGACACAATTGCGATGTGGTGGTGGGATTATGGCAACTGTGCCGAAGTTAAAAGTTTGAGCAAGTTGCTTAGAGAGGAAGAAGTTGGAGTATAAAGAATTATAAACAGTGGAGAAGTAAACAAACTGAATAACGTTGGCTGTCAATGGAACATCCCTTTCTTCTTTGTACAAAGAGCAAGAGCTGAAAATGAATAGACCTTTACATGATGAAGAGCAGATATTAAAAATGACGCAATGTTGAAATTGGGAAATCTTTTTTGTATAAACTCTGTAAAAAATGTTTTTTTGAGAAGTAAAATTATTGAGATTAAAAATGCAATTTCTTGTGGATTCCAGGTTTAGTCTCTCTTTATAGCAAATCGCTTCAGACAGCTTTGTGTTTCTCCAAGCTGACATCATTGATAACAGAACTCTGAGCCACATTTTATCTTTTTATTGCCTGACTCTTAATAGCAAAATCAAGTTATCTCTCGACTGTTACATGTATTTTATACTCTGTCTCAAGTTACCTTTTCATTTCCTTCAATTTATTCTGTTGTAAATACTTTGGGACAATGTTGTTGGAAAAGCTTTGTTGGTTATTAACATTACTTATAGGCCAAATTAATGCATATTTAATCAATTCAATAAACGTTTTATGATTTAGTTCTCTGGTTTCATAATCAATGCTGCAGATGAACTGGCCTTACGGGATACATTAAGTTTTCTGAGTGTGAATATGTTGGCTAATCAGTAGATGTGTAGCTATTCTGTCCTCACACAGGCCTGCTGGACTGCGTTAGACAGATAGCAAACAAAAAACTCCAAACGTTGAGCTGAAGTATGTCTGAGCTTTAATTTTTTTGTAAAACTGAAAAATAAGCATAAAAACCCATACATGAACAGCTTGCATGTCTCATGTACACACATTGCTATATGAAAGACAGAATTTTAACACGTAGTGCCACGAAGGCTGGACACGTTTAACATGGTTAAAGATTACACAAAAACTTAAATGGCAGACAAGCTTAATTACTTTCTGTCAAACAACATTTGAGTACAATAACCCACTACTTACGGAGAAATATACTTGAGGCTTGAAGAAAGATTTAAACACTGTCGCTCTACCACGTTGCAGGTCAAAAAACGCTGGACAGACTGAATTTTAACGAAAACAAAATCTAACTTAAATCCTGCCACAACGGGGTAATAAAACAACAAACAATCTTCTGAGTATTACAATACAGTAACCAAAACTGAATGCAGTGAGATTGAATCAAAAAATGGTGCAGAAAAGGGTTAGAGGTGCTGCAAACTTATATTACGTGTTTATTGTAGTGCATTTTTACTTTTTTATATATTTTTGTCTCCACCTGATTTATGTACAAGATTGATGTCAAATTAAAGATGACAAAAGGTCTCAAATGATTTGAGTCATTTTCTTACAGAACAAAAACCTGACAATCTGTTAAAATTATTACGGTCCATGGGAGAAGCATAAACCTGAAAACATGATATGTTTTTCTATATCCAAAAAATAATTTGCTGCACATACATATTATTCTTTAATCCTTATTTGATTCCCATAAAATGTATCTTGTATTTGCTGTGAGCGCTTGAAAATCGCAGTCACATTCCTCTTTCGCACACAATCTTGTCCAATAAAGCTGATTTGGTTCTGAATGTTATGCTATTAAAATGACTAATCGCTTATGCTCATTTCATATTTTCTCCAAATAATTTTTTGTTTGTCATAATGTAATTTATTTCTATTGACTGTTAGGATTTAATGCAATAATGCTTAAAAGTCACATTTGCGTAAGAGTAACATGGCTACTTTCGGGACTGTTTAAACTATTAAAGTTGAAGTTACTTAGATTAATCATTTGATTAATTGCTTTTAATCATCTTATTCCTCATTCTTACTGCATTTATGGTATTTTATTTCCTGTAAAGTCTTGATTTTTAACTCCAAGGAGCAAATATTAACAAACATGGGTTTTTTTTCCTCTTATTTTCATTAGTATAAATTAATGCCGAAATACTGACAATAACACACTTTATAAAATCCATTTATATTGCCTTATTTTTTTTTTTCATCTAGTCATCTTTGTCTGTATTTCATATGTATCCATCAAAAGTTTGAAGAATATTTATTTATGTGCTTGTTGTTTAAATTGACAGGAAGCCAAAACGAAGCTACGTAGAGGCGAAAGGCATCCGCTACCTAATTCAAATGGTGCCGTACTGACCATTGGATCACTGGAGGACACAGAGTACAAGTTTTATCTTCCCAAAACAACAAAGATGGAGGTTATTGGCTACATGGAGGGAACTTAGTACCCATGTGACCAGCTTGTCCTGATGACCTGTGAGGACCAGAAGGTGTACGGCTTTGATGGAGATGAGCTGCATCTGGTGGCTTTCAGCCTGGATCAGATGTTCACAGAGGGAATAGCCGATCCAGCACTCCAGAGTTTTTATCGTGGTGAGGCCTTCAAAGACATGGTGAGTGATTGACTGTGAATGTGTGAACATTTATCCTGAATGCCAGTCGGGATCCCTAACAATGTGTTTTATGCTCAGACCAAAGAGGACTGGGAGGCGGTGAAGCTGAGCCCTATGGGGACGAGGCTGGATGAGGAGCATCGTCAACTGGTGGCTTCTCGCAAATCCGCCATCCTGCAGAATCTCAAAATCATCAGACAAAGACAGAGGTGGTTGTCCTTTTAAGTTGGGCATCACAGTAAATTGTGACAAGTAAAAGTTTTTTATATACTGTCTTTAAAACACAAACATGCTTTTTAACATGGAACTGACTAAGATATTTAATTTAAATGTCTGCAACTTTTACAGAAGTTGTGGTAGGAATTACCTGACTCAGAGAAACAAGTTAATTAGGAACCTTAGTAATATGAAAATGAAATTTTACATTGTTTATTTACTGCAAAGGGATTCAGGAAGCAGAGGATAGAGGATATCAGGCTATGTTTGATTTTTTTTAAAACCGTGTAAGTTGTAAAAAAGGATATAGGGTTTTTTTTTATGTCATGTGGTCCACACTCTTTACCGGTTGGTGGCGGTAATGCTCACCTAACGTTTCTTGCCAACCGCCAATAAATTTCAAGAAGAAGACGAAGAAGGAGGAGGAGGAGAAGAAGAAGCTGAAACTCCAGGCATTTTATGGAATGAATTGTCTTTTAAAGGGGAATTATTCTAACCTGTGGTAGGTAGAAGTTTGGCTCTGTAATTATCGGAGCGTTTTGTTATGGAGAGTCGCTTCTTTTGTCGCATTCATGTTACTTTCGCTTTCTATCTATATATATCCGCTTCACTAAAATAGCAATCAATACGACCTGTTTATTATGCATGCAACGATATAACTTTTAGAACAAATATCAAATGTTTCTAGAAAATGTTTTGTTTCATAGTTAAATTTAATATCCAGAAGTCATTGGGCGAAAGGAGGGGCACAGTCTGACATGACATGTCGCCATTCTTTCTATATTCATATTACGATTCTTTCTATATTATTATTATTAATATACATGTTTATCTTTTATGTCTTTATGTTATTTAACTATTTTATCTATAGTTCTGTTAAGTATTGATAGTTTTAGACAGTTTTACAAAAAAAAAAATTCTAGCCCTAAAGTTTTTCTAAAAGTACTTGATTAATTTTTGTGTTTTTAATTTAGGTGACAAAGACCGAGGATGGCAGTGGCTACATTCAGCAGGAGGTACCCACAGGGAAAAAATGTCTTTGTTTTGTCTAAGTGAATCTTTTCTCTGCTGTATGCTCTGCAGATTCTGGCTAATGTTGTAGGGGCCCCCAAGCAGAACATGATTTAGGTTCCCCTGTACAGTTATACATATATAATATAAATGTAATGCCTATGAATAGAGAGTTTGCAGCTTCCACTGCTGCTAATTTTGTAATTATTTTCGGTTTCTTTTCTCTTTTCTAGTGTGCCAAGGCCAGTCGATAAGCTCAAGCTACAGGAGTGCTTGACAGCAAAAGGTTAGCCAAATCTTTACCATACATAATGTTACTTCTTGGATGTACCCCCTATTAGTTTTTTTTTTTTTTTTTTTATAAACATGTCCTCTACATCTCTACATCTTATCCATTTATACTGCAGACTCCAAATACCTGGATAAGGTATCAGAGTTTGTTGATGACAACAGAGACCAACGTTCATCCTTAATGAAGCCACCTGGATCCATTCTGAGGATAGCAAGGCTTGAAGACACCATTTACAAAGATAAACCTGAAGAGGTGGAAGGTTGGGGGATGTTTTACCTCCCTGAGGAGGTGAACATGAGGGTTTTAGGCGTAGTGGAAGGTTCACCATGTCCGTCCAACGAGCTAGTACTGATGACGTGTGAGGACAGAAGGTTGTACGCCTACGATGGAGAGGAGCTGCATCTGGTGGCTCTGAACCTGCAGGCGCTAGAGTATGGGGAAATCAAGTATCCGTCAACAGAGAGCTACTACAACGGTCAAGCTTTTGAAGGCATGGTGAGAAGAGGTTTTCTGACAATCTGCTGCTGATTTACTGGCAGTTTCTGGTTCTCATTTTGTTTATTTCCTGTTTTTCTTGCAGACTGAGGAGGACTGGGTCAAGGTTAAGAAGGGAGATGTTGGGAGAAAGTTGGATCAAGAGCATAAGAAACTGGTGGAAGAAAACAAGGCATCATTCTTGGAGAGCCTAAAATCACAAAAATAAGCTAGTATTTATCCAAAGATGGATAAATGTGAAGCTAATTGATAAATTTTCCCTGTATGCTTTTTTATTTCATGCTGGAGCCAAATAATCATCATCTGTCACATAAATATAAGTTTAGTACTTCCTTCATGAAGTATTTTCATTTTGGCTTCATCTCTGTTTTATAAATGGTGACTTGGTGGAATCAGTTTTTTACTCTCGGATTATCCCATCCTGGATGTGATTTTTTTTTTTTTATGTAGCCAGTGATAGAAATGACTATATGCTACAATATGAAGATAAAAAATAACAATATGACATGTGGATGAAAAAAAAGTTAATATTAACCAAAGAAATCTGGATTTATTTAGTATTTAACAGAGAAATGTATTATACTTGCTCAAGCTCACCACTAGATGGCAGGAGAACCAAGTTCAATAAATCTGTTGAATTTCTCCAGAATATAAGAAGACCTTGTTTCACACTCCTACCCCTCTCTCTGTATTATATCAACTTCTACGGAGGCATGCAGACACAAATCAATTTATGCAAGTTTATAATTCAGAAATGTATAACCATATTTATCTGTTGAACTGTTTAGTCTATATATGTGCCTTTATATGCACCTCCCCCTTTTGTCTTGTGTTTCTGTAGTACTTCATGCACTGCCAATAAATAAAATCTACCAACAAATTCAAAGAAATATGATTGTTACTTGTCACAGTGCTCCTGTTGGAGGAAGTGTCTGCTTGCCTATTGTTTTAGGGTCAATGTCTTAATTGCATAACCCAGATGTGCTTGAGCTTAAGGTCACTAACTGACTGATAGTGATTATTATCTCTCCTTAAGATTAACCTGGCCTCAGCAGAATTTGTGTACACAAGATGTAAACTTTCACTTTTGTCTCATCAGTTCAGAGTCTTTTTCCTGAAAGCCTTGGATGTTTTTGTTTTTGTTTTTTTTGGCAAATGTGTGATCAACCTTTGGATTCTTTTTGGGCAGCAGTGGTTAAATGAGGCCCTCATTACTTTAGAGTTTGTTCTAGATTCTTCAGGAACCTCCTAGATCTTCAATATACTTTAGGATGTAAGTCATTTTGAGAAGGTTGACCACTGTTCCATATTTTCTCCATTTTTAGATAATGGCAGAAATTCAGACAAATTTGTCTGAATTCCTTTAAATGTGTAGACTACTGATTTCTGCTGTATAATGTTAAACATTAGAAATATTTTAGAGCAAAAAAAAAAAAAAATGTGCATAGAGTTTGAATGTTCTCTCTACCTGGGTTTTCCCTGAATGCTCTAACTTCCTCCAACAGTTCAAAAAACCATGTAAAAGCACTTTATGTTCCACCTAGCTGTATGAAAATTGCTTTAATTGATTGATGATTAAGAGCTAAAGTCCCAATAGTGACCTCTACGAACAATGGTCAGACAGCCAGATGAGAAGTCGCACAACTTTTATCTCCGACATATTTAACTCGCCCTCAATCCCATATTCAGATTACTTCATGAAGCTGTTGATTCCAGAGAATGCCCTCATCGGGGATTCAAACCGGCAACCTTCTCAGTCTGAGAGGACAGTGCTGATCTCTGGAAAATGATTAAAACTTTAGTGCTTTGTTCTGATGGTGCTGATGCATTACATGGACATCTGATTGTTTCTTCTAAGAAAGTTTCGAGGAAACCACAAGTAAAGCTGAACAATACTGAGCCTTTAAACACTCTACGTTACCCAGCACAATAATACGCAATATGAAACCACCTTTCGAGTTCACAGAGTGTGTTTTACTTAGAGGTGAGAGAAAAAACCCAGTCAGAATGGACTAATTACTCATTAAACCTGAGCCTGTCTTCACTTATGTGTTGATTGCTGCCCCTGCCAGGGCATTTCTGAATCCCGAGGCTTGAGAAGCAAGTTAAGTGGCCTTCTTGACGAAAGCCTCAAGGTCTGGAGAGTGATGAGAAATGCGATTTATTTTCAGCTGTTACGTCACAGGTGCTTTGTGCGGCTTTTCCTGTGGCCTTCTCTCCAATAACATGTTTGTTTTCGAGTCTGGATTTGTGCAGCCAACTGCTACCGGTGAGGGAAATCCTGTCTGACCTCTCGGCCTGTTTTGATGAAAACACTGGCCCTCAGTGACGTCAAAGAGAAGGAATGTTAATTTTTCTTTAAACCTCATTAATTTTGCGCCTCTAATCTTTGTGTGAACTGACATCGGTTGGGGCTGCAGAGATGGAAGGGCCTGGAAGCGGATGCCCCTCTCGAACAATGAGAGCGGGATCACGCTCCTGTTCAGAGAAGTTCAACTCCAAAGGCTTTGCTGAAAGAACTTGTTTTGTTTTTATAGATATAACCAGAGTTTTGTCATAGAAAACTTGTGCTCTGGCCCACACAATCACTAACACCAGATGAGTTTCCATTGCAGATGTGCGCAGAACTTTGTCAGTATTCCACTAATATTAAAAAAAAAACACAATTTCGCAATCGTGAAGTTTCCATTAAATAAGAAACACAATTAAAATCACGGGTAAATAAGTTTATTCACGTGATGAGTTATTTAAAAAAAAAAACGCCATCATCCTCCAGCTGCTTCCTGTTTTCTTCTTTGTGGTTTGCGCCAGCGGAAACATCTGGTTGTTGATCATGTGACATGATGCGAAAAAAGTGTTTGTTGCAGTTTCGACAAATAATTTCCAACGCTGCCATATAAACGACCTAATCCTCAGCTCTATCAAAGCAACCTGAGTCTCCATTATACCATTAATGCAGTAATTCAAGCAAAATGAGCCCAAACCAAGTGTTGAGTGCATGTAACTTTGAGAATCCATGCTGCTCAGTAGGTCCGTATTTCTCGGTCAAACATCATTTTTGTTGAACCAAAGTAATATTCTAGGTTTTTTTTTTCATTCATCAAAAATTAATAGACATTTCAAATGCATCACTCTGTGATACAAAATGTCAACTTTTGAATTGAAACTACAATAAATAAACCTTTCAATGATCCTCCAGTTCATTTGATATACCCGAATGTGCTACAGTGTGATTTGGGGCTTCCGACTCTGACGTACAACAATGAGTATTTTTATGAAAAATAGTTTCATGCTACATTATTTGTTGTTGTTTGGACACGCTGAAACAGGCCAGTGCTTGCCACACACATTCAACACTGTTAACAATAGCTTTTATGAAAGAGCATCCAGACTTGCCAGGCAGTCCCCGGCCAGACGGAGCAGTAGGGGGCTTGAGGGACCACCGGACTCGAGCTTTCAACCACGCCGTTCAGTGTGGCTGGTCCTGAAAAGGTAACTCTGCTGGCCCTTGTTGGGCCATTTCATGTCAGTGCTCTACAAGAAAGAGGGTAAAGAAACTGAGCACCTCTTGGTGTGTGTGTTAAAGGAGTTGGGACTTCCTCGACAATCCAGAGTCCAGGTGTTGCTCAGACAGCGACTGATGAAGGCTAAGAGGGGGTTTCATAATCCGCCAATTGTGTTTTACTGTAGCAACATACACGCACCGATTGGGGTTTGTTTCTGGAGCAAAAATCCCTTTTCGAGGCGTCACGGTTGGTCGGCCTCGCCTGCGGGGCCAGCTCCGCTCTCGTGAAAAGGGAAAGGCTGAAATAAAAGCAGCCTTGTGATTTCAAATGCGGAACAGCATTGAAAGACTTAATTTGCACATAAAATCTGACATGAAATCATTTATAAGGTGTTACTGTTGGGGGGAAAAAGAGCCTGCAAACAAGCCAACATCCCTAGAAGTCTTATGCAAGAGACCATATACGGAGCAATGGGGCCCCAGGCTTTGTGAAGCTGTCATCTGCTGGCGTAGTAAAACAATGGGAGTGAAGGGTGAGAGATAACAGAGCTTTACCCCTGCTGTGATAATAACATAGCGGTGGCTAAATTTAGGGCCTCACTTTGGCTAAATTGCTCGCTCCGTGTGTATGTGTGCACATGTACACGGTTTATGTTACAGGGACATAAATCTCACGCAGTCACGTCGCATTTTCAAGATTCGGTTCTGTGTCTCAAGCAATTATAGGTTCAGAGGCTGGCTTAAGAATAGGCTGAGACTAAATTTGGGTTACGATTGAAACAAGATGAGGGTTAACACCAAAGGAGTCAGAGTGAGTGCAGTGTCTCTCTGAGGTGATAGAAACAGCCTGGACTGTATCTGGGTGTGTCAGTGCCAGCACACACCACCCCGCCCAGATCTCAGGGCAATGCAACTAGCAGTTCATAATTGACCCTTTCCAGTAAAAATCGCTGCACGTGCATCAGCACACTGTGCAACATGATTCATGTCAAACAAACGGTGGTTATTTGACTCGGCACACAAGCGCTCCCTCCCCCAGGTTCATACGTGACCTTTTTTTGTGAAAAGGACGTTGTGGCCTTTCACCTACATTCTTGATCTGAAGCAAACTGTTCATTAAAGCAGCACCAGACGTCACCATTAAGACTATTCTCCCATCGAGGCCAACATTGATATTTCTGTTTTCACCTTTTAAAACTGTGGTTTAACCACTGACAAGATCTACTACTAATGCTTTCTGTTTTATTATGCTTGACTGTTAAATCAGAATTTGAAAATGAAATTAGGTGCCAACTGTTAAGTAAAAAAAAAAAAGAAGTATCTGTTTGACCTGTGTGGTGTTTGCCACTTCTACCATGTGAGGGCGTCATTGAGGGCGATGTCGGTGGCTCACATGTTGAAAGAAACACGCTGAGTTGTCCTAGTAGCCCAGCTAGGAATTAGGCCTTTCTTGTTTACTGCTATTCATTGGTGTTCATGACATGGCAATGCAAGGTGGCCTCTCACACGCCCATTCATTCATCCATTGTCTTGAGGGGTAATGAAGTGAGAGGCAGGTAAACCTTGGACCATTGCAGGGAACAGAGGACATGCACACATAATCACTTCTAAGGGCAATTTGGAGTAACTAACTATCCTAATATTCATGTCTTTGACCTGTAAGAAGAAGTTCTTTCCAGACAGATGGAAAGAACATGCAAAGTCAATGCAGATGGTCCAGCACTTCAACCCAGGACCCTCTTGCTGCCAGGCAGCATTGCTAAGAACTATGACAACATGCTTTTTCTTGGTGCTACTCCTATTATCCTCCTCCCATCTTTGTGGTAAAGTCATATAAGCTTGGCAGCCCATGGAGTTGATTTAACTCCACTGGACGCAGGACTCGCTCAAGCGTTCACCTCCTTGGAGAACAACTGGGGGCAGGACACTATTTTACTTTGCAGCCTCACTGTGAAAAGGGGTCTTGGTTTTGCAGAAGACTCCAGTCACCTGCTTCACTTTGGTCTGCTGTTCATCTTGTCTCAAGCCAGCCATGAACTGCCCACATTGCACAACCAAAGGAGTTGCTGACTGTTGAACTCAGCAGGGTTAACATATAGAGCATTGTGGATGAATTGAGATTTCTTCAGATGCAATGTGTTAACTACACATGTTTCATTTCAATATGCCAATATGTGCTGCTGTCAAGAAATGCTGTGCTGTCATAATAGTCTCTGTGTGTTTATGTTTTAAATCCTCCCACCAGCTGGTCCCAGCGACAGCCTGTGATCACTACATTACACCCTCGGGCTGAAAATCCAGCTAACTCTTTCAGTAGCCAATCTTCATGGAGCAGTAAATACATTGCTTGTTGGGTCAGAGGCATAAATAAGTCGCATTGATTTCGATCCTTAATCTTTTCAGAAAACCCAGAGACCTCAACATTTCCAGCTTTTGCCAATCGTCCTTCCAACTACTGTGTTTGTTCTGTTCTTGAAAACGATGACTTATGTCTTTGCCAATAAGACCTCACTGGTGAACAGTGACCCGGGCAGAGAAAACGGAGGATGAGATGCTGGCATGGCATTGTACACGTCTTCTGGGGTCAGCGTGAATCATCTGTATATCTGGACTCCATGCAACCTGAATGCAGACCAGAACCAAACCATGGCAACCTGGTCAAATAACTTGTCCAGGTCCAGAAATTCTATATGGACTGATCTGCTTTTTTTATTTATTCCATGCTGCATTGATTCACAGAGAAAATTTAGACAGTCATCAGCAATTAAGACTGCTGAGTACTAACTTTGTTGGCTCCCTATTAGATGTAAGTAGTTTTATTAGCCTCCAAATCAGTAAACTCTAAGATATTTTGCTTGGACAGGTAGATAAGATACTAACTTAAAGACCACACGTTAGTCATGCTGATGTAGGTAAAAAAAAATCTCTTGAAATGTTTGACTTGTGGGATCTACAGTTGAGCAATTGTTATATCCCACTAGAGCCTCTACAGTGCCTTTGCCAAACATGTCTTTCTTTCATGCCCTCATAAGACTCAAAGAGGAAGAACAGCATAAATCGGTCACTTGACATAATTTGGCATCGAGCAGTGGAAAGGATCAGCTCATTTATGATACATTCCCAACAGGTGCTTCCACTTCTTTTTGCTGGACCACCTCTTCACTTGGAGTACAGCTACTACTTGTGTTCCAAATCTTTGGTTGTACAATTTGTATGTTAATCTCCACTTGATCTGAGTAGAAGGGGGAAGAAATAATAAGCTGCACCAGCTACTGACCCTTTTGAACCTTTCCCAGGATCACATATTGTACTTGTTGTGAACACAGCTGGCAGGGACATATTGTATTCTGCTACTTCCTTTCTGAGCAGGCTCTGGGAGGAAAGAAAATGCTGCGGTTACCTGTGGCAGGGAAAATGCAACTACGACTGGCTGTGGTAACTTGAAATACTTGAAAACTTAAGAACAGACTGCCTGATGCTCGTAAGAGGAGGAAAGCACAGATACGGGTCATGGTTGGATGTTTTTGCAACTTTATATTAGATTTCAATTTGAGGGCAGTTCTTCCCTATTTATTCTCATTATTGGTAAAGCCTAGTTGATTCAGACAACGTCTCTGCAGTCGGAAGCTATCCAAACTCTGACCAGCTGCCTGAGTACAAAGAGAGGACTTTGAAAGCATAAGCCATTTATTTTGAGGTTTATGAAAAAAAAAAAAGTCAACAAGATCAGGAAAGTTCGAGTTGAGGTCTGAAAGAACAAAGGACTTTCCAAGAACTGCTCAAGGATTCTTAAAACAACTAGCAGAGTCCATTTGTTGGCTGTGAAAGAGGTTTAGGAAGATTTAGCAAAACGCTTGAGTTTTCTGAGCCCCGATTAACATGAAGCAACCCAATCACAAATATATTAATTAGAGACTTTGACTAAGCTAAATCAGCCACACATCCTTAGAACACAACAAAATTTTAGCAGCTAGGAAATAGACCTCATGAAAAAATAAATAAATTTTTTAAATTATAATTGAACTGAGTTAAAGTGAATCAGTCAAATGTCATCCAAAAGAAGCCTAGTGACACATTAGTGGGCCATAAATGCAAAAGACAAATGAAACAGAAGAAATAAAACGGTCAAAGGACAAAGGTCACGCATTTGTTGACATTGTAAGCTGGATAAGTGGAGTTGTTATACCTTCTTGATTTTCCTGGCAAGTTTATTTGTCCTTCTAGCTAGCAGGACAAGTTAACTTGTACAGCTTACTGGTCCTGCTAGACATCAGAAACAAATTCTGGCTAGCTGTTGTTTAGCTAGCTAAAATTTGTTCTGGGTAGCTAGAAGCAAATTCTAGCTAGCTTTTGTCTAGCTAGAATTTGTTCGCCATTAACTCACCTTTAGTGTTTGCTTCATGAAAGTTTTCCTAAACAAAATGAAAGTATCACATGTGAGTGAACAATCTGTGATGCCAAGAAAAAGATTAACTGACTCCAGACCTGTTTAGTCAGATTATTTATTGACATATAGGATTGTTGTTTTCCTTGTGTAATATTTTTTTAATCTCCTTAAGTTATGCAAGTTTGGACTGCGGCATTTTAGTGACCCTGCCTTAGTCTCGCTAACAGACATGGCGCCTTTCGGTGTTGCTCTGTGTTTTTGTGCATTGTTCTGTGGCAGTGTTACAGACCCCCCGATTGGCCCGGCATACCTACTACATTGTATTCTCTGGTGCTGCATATTGGGTCCGTCATACATGCAACCAGCGGAGTTTCTCCCCACATTCAGTTTAAATGAGAGTCCATCTGCAGACAAACACAACCCCTGAGAGGAATGAAAAGCCTAACAACTGATGACAAGCCAAATCCACTCTACAGCAACCAAGGCCTCAGCACACATCACATGTTCTCTCCTTTACTGTGTCTCAGCACTAAATGTTTTCTTGCCACGGACTGGGGCAGCGTGTTCCCTCCACTGTTTTTATTGGCTGGCTACCAGGATATCTGAAGCCATCATGAAGAGATAAGCCAATCTGAGCAGCCAGCTCAAGCTCAGGGCTATCAGCGGCGATGTTTACCTAACCCCGTCGATACTGATACCAAAACACTTGAGGGTGTGTGCACACGGTCGCAGTTCCAGCTTGCTTTGCATTGCTGCGAGCATTGCAGCGTGTCGTTTTGTGTGTGTGTGTGTGTGTGTGTGTGTGTGTGTTGTTTTTTTTTTGTTCTTCACAGACCCCAGGTATTAAAGTTTTACTCACAGGGACATGTGGTTGTGTGTTTCTGCTGACTGGATTCCTCCTCTCTTCCCTTCTCCCTGCTGGAGTTTGTTTTTTTGCTGTTCTGTGAAAAAAAAAAAAAAAAAAAACAGGAAGGTTGACTCTTTGAAATAGGAAAGCTCTGGACTCTGTCAGTTTTGTTTTGGTGCCATTTGACTCATCGCAGTTGGCCGGTACACTTTCACAGAAACTCCTCCATTTTACAATACGCTCTACGTGTTCACCCCTTGTTTCAACTCTCCTCGCCATCAGAGGTGGAAAAAGTCCTGCTGGGAGAAAACCAAGTAATAAATCTGGACTCCTCTGTCACGATTTATGTTCCAAAAACCATAGAGGGAGTCCAGGGAGGGAGTTGAGCTACACACAGTCAAGAAGAGTCAGCCATCAATAGCTAATTTAACCATATAGGTGAGGAATTACATCAAGAAAGATTCGCCGAGTTCTACAATACAATGTTATACTAAAAATAGATACACCTTTACTATTTAAAACAAAGTTCAATTGTTCTTCTCTCAGAATGGTTAATTAGTCTTAAACTTATGTGTGAACAAGAATTAACAGTGTGTGCTGTATGCCAAAAAAAGAAAAGAAAAAACAAAAAAAAAAGTCATTTCAGACTGCTATAATGTGTCAGATTTCAACAGTGTATGCAACACATACTGCTGATCTCAACATCTTTTTTCGATGAACAGCTGCATTTCTCGACATGAAAATGATAAATATTCATGTCAGACTTTTTTATTCTTCAACAGAGAACATTTGGAGAAACGGAAGAAGATGAACAGGCTCCTTCAGGGGCGCAACAGGTGTACACGAAATGCTTTCAGAGCAGCTCTAGCTGCCCGTTAATGGATGAATAATTGTGAGGTGGAAGGAAGACGGTGCATGTTTTTTTATTGTTATTTTTTTTATTGTTCATTAAAACATTTTAAGTATGCTGTGAATTTCCATTTATCCCCCTTTCTACTCAGATACCCATAAATAAAATCCTATGCAAATAATTGCTGCTTGAGAACAGAGCCTATTTGTCCCGCCACACTTTTCAGACTTGTATCTATTAAAAAAAAATAGCAGAAAATCGTATGTAATTCGCCAAGGTTGTAAATGGATAAAAGCTCAAATCGGGTGTTTTTCCTGATTCTGTTGGCTCAAGTTTTTCCCCTGGATCAGTTTACACAGCAAAAATACAAAATATAACAAAGTATTTTTTTCCAGTAACTAACTATCCTTACAACGTTCCGATGCCTTGCTGACAACTTACATGTAAGTTAGTTTTGTCTCATTTCAAATCTACTGAGAAACTAGACAAAAAAGAAACCCCACATTTTGTACGATGCTGTGTTTTTGCAGTGTGCATGTTTCTTTCACAGAGAAACTTCTGGACTTATCTTTCCGTCCTGAAACTCACCCACACCAGATGCCTTTTTGGAATAAACACTGCACTTTCCAGAAAGAAACGTACATATGCACACATAATGTGACTCGGCCTGCAAAGCAGAAAAGGTTTTAAAGGCAGAGAGCTTTAACTGAGCTGATTAGACAACGAGATGTTGTTGTTGTTGATGATGAAAAGGCTTCTTGTTCTGAAAAGTGTCCTGGCTAATAAACGCTGCACTCCCCGTTAGGTAAATTTTAACAGATTAACCTCTTAAACCCTTTTCAACTCAGGCTTTCAGAACATCAGCTTATCTCGTTTCCTCTCTCTCTCTCTCTCTCCGACTCATACGAGCTTCAGTGAATTGTTTAATAAAAGGCTGAGCTCCACCTTGACCCACACAACTGCGGTCTTAGATTCGGCAAGTGTTGCTATTAATATCCACTGGCAGCAATTTTGGCAGCCGATAGCTGATACTTATAGAGGGGAGGCAAGGCATGATGGGAGGTGCCTGCCGTCGCCTTTCTGGTAGAAAAGGGAAAAATCTCTGCATAAGCTAATAAAACTCGCTTTTAATCTGTTTCACAGTCGGCAGCTTAATATAGCAGGAATGTGCAATTGCGCGGCAACATTTGCAGAAGTGTGGAGGACTTAGCCGCGGTCGGAGCTGATTGGTACCTAAGCTGAGTCGTTCCTGCGAGCTCGTTGATTTGACTCCGTTTCTGCCGCCTCGGTTGTTCCGGTCAAGCAAGGAACGTGAGAGCCTAATAACAAACTGAAAGATTGATTTACACAAAAACACTTATTACCCCTGAAATATTGTTTACACTCCTCCGACTGCTTGTAGCCGTCTTCATCTCCGACTTTGGCAGAGGAGCGATATTTCATGTCGGCCTCCTTCATAGGACTCATTAGCTCAGCACATAATGAAAATCCCCGGAGCTGCTGCAGACTCACTTTCTGAGGTGCAATGCAAACATTCCGAGTGATTTAGCCGGAGCAAAATTAAATTCCTCAAATGATTCTTGCTCAAGCCTTTCCCTCCCTCTCTCTCTCTCTCTCTCTCTCTCTTTCCCCTTGTTCTTCTTCCTCTTCTGGTATGCTCATAAAAGAAAAATACTTGGAGATGCAGAGAGAACATTCCTTTATCATGCAATCTGTGTTGAAAGGGGAGTTGTGTTCCCTGCTTTCTCAGTACTCTATTCCTGTATTCCTGCAGAGCTGGAGCCAGATGCAGGGGTGGCGTTTCAACCACACCGCGATCCAACCCAAACATCTGCCCTGCAAAAGTCTGAGGCCTTCTCTCTGAGACAAAACACAGGCCTCCTCTGTGCGATACCATTACAAATGATTTCTCTGTTTGATGGGGGGGAAGGTGGAGGGCTGTTGCTTCCGGCTGGAAATGCGTGGAACATGATGTTTCAGCTAAACCCCCAAAAACCTCAAGCTAGCGTTTCCCCCCCTCCGACCCTTTAACATGAGTAGCATCACATAGAGAAGAGAGAAAGGTGCGTTTACAGGCATCATCAAGAGAAGAGTCTGTGAACTTAATAAAACTTAGAGCTGCAAATGTTACATGACCTTTTGAAAAAACAAAAAAGACAACTTATAGTTTTGATGAACATCTACTGCAGGAAATGCGCTGTCATTCTTACATAACCACTTTTTTTTTTTTTTTGGACGCATGGAGCTTTAGCAAAAAGAGGACAAATACATTTTATTTTCTTGTCTAAGGATAAATTAATTATAGACACAAATCTAAAGGAAAATAGATTTAAACACATGTTGATGGTACTTTTACTAAGATTCTGTTGTAGAAATTCAATGCTGATATGTCATGGGGGGGAAACCTAGCTAAAACTTATACATTTGTTTTTGTATCCATACATAAAGGGGCAGTACTATGTATTTCACAGGCATATGATGAAATTTTATAGCACAATTAAGTAACTATGTTACATTCCGTTGTTATAAGAATGCTGTATATATCAAATACGACTTGAAAGAAATTTGACTTTGTAATGTAACGCCTTGAAATTGGGCTTCTGTCTCTTTAAGAAACTCCTGCACTTTCTGAAACTCCGCCTTCAGGAAGTTTAACAACTTTTTTTTTTTTTTACAAGCGAATCACTGAGCAGAAGCTCGCATGACGAGCTCGGCTGATGCACAGTCCCACCAGGTGTTTGCTAATGGCTGCTGGCTAGTCTGAAGGAGCTGAGAGGAGGGAGTCGTTGTCACGATCCGTGTTTCTGTGTGTGTTTATTTTTGAGTTTTTCTGTGTAGTCCTGTTCCGTGAGTCTGTCTCTGCGTCTTCCCCGTTGATTGTTTCCCAGGTGTGTCTCATTCCCTTAATTACCCCGTGTGTATTTAAACCCACCTGTTGTCCGTGTTCCTCGTCGGGTCCTTGTCTATGTCTATTGTCTTACACAAGTCGCCACTTTCTGTACTCTCCAGTAGAACTGCCAAGTCCTGGTTTGTGCTTGCTCCCGTTTAGTCCTTATTATCAGTTGCTACCGGCATTTAGCTGCATGCTTGTTTCCTGCCGTGCTGCCTGTTCTGGACTGTATTCTGAGCATATTATTATTAAATTCTTCATTTTCACCATCTTACCCGGGTCTCGGCGTCCTCTCCTCACCACCACCAACCACACGCTTTATGACAGTCGTAGGGGGAGGGCTGCTCTGTGAGGTGGAAACTTGGAAACTGCAGCGTCAAGGAGGAGTCTCGTCCTCGAAGGCGGAGCTAAGTCCAACCAGGCTGATTGCTTGCCACGGGAGATTAAAGGATTTCTCAAACAGGCATGGAGGAATCAGGGCAACACTCCAGGTTTGTTTTTTGATGAAGGAATAACATTACAACATGATTTATACCTCAAAAAAAGTTGCACGGAGCTTTACTCCAGGCATAGCATTTTGCATGTTGGCTCAAAAGTTACATTTTGGTCGCATCTGTCTTTTGCCAGTGGTTTTCTTCTTACCACTGATTGAGTTTTAAAGAACAATACAGGAGAACCTTTGGAGATCAACAACCGCCAAGGCTCAGTGGCACCGCTGTACCGGAGAGAAAGGAATGTTCTGTTATTAGTGGAAAAGTTCCTGTTATGTGGATTAATCAGCAGCTTTGACTTTGATCTCCAGATTCAGTCTTAGTGACTTTGGAAGGGGAGTTGGAGCCGGCCCGCCTCTCAGAGGCAACACAAACTGCACTCAACACGCTCATTAGGAGTGAAATCCATCAGATGATCAAAACAAATCATTTCGACGTCTCTACGTTTGCTCAACCAGACGACGTGCGTGTACAAAAACCTTGAGAAAAAGTATCTCCCGTCAGGAAGCAAATTACGATGAGCAGCTCTTTGCTAAACCCAGAAGTTAAGATTAACAGAGTGCCTGAGAAAGATTAACTGTTAATGGAAAGGTTGGAGAACGCACTCTTGTTTGTGAGTGAGCGGGATGGAGGGTGTGCGCTTAGCGGTGCCAAGAAGAATCGAAATCTGTGAGACCCAAGCCACCGCTCCAAGCTCATAATAAGATTTAGGTTTGTAATGTAGATACCCTATTATGTCCCAATCCCACGTGGGAGAAATATTATTTGGTGACTAATTTAGATTTCATGATAACTGCCGTGTTGGGAGTAGATGAGGCTGAAAATTTGAGCAACTACCAGGCTTAGTTGTGAGGCGGTGGTAGAGTCCAGAGGGCCCGGCTGGCATTTGTTTTACAAACTGGGGATGTGAAGAAAATACTCTATTGAGCAGGCATATGCAGTTCTGTGAAAAAGTATTTGCTTCCTTAGAAATTACTTTATTTTTTATTTTCTTTTTTTCCTTCACACTTACAGTTTCAGACGATCCAGTTAAACTTAAGACAAAATGTTGAAAAAGTTTCGTTTTCTTTCTTGTAATAGAAATTTTGTTTATTAGGGACAAAAACAGAGTTGGCTCTATGTGAAAATATAATAATCACACTCACTAAGGCTTGATTGCTTTCAGAATCAAAACCACTTACACATAACCTGTCTGACAAGTAGGCTAAACGATCTTAAAAAAAAAAAAAAGAAAATCAACACATCATTCCTCAAGTCAAAGAATGTCATGCATAGATGAGAAACAAAGTTATTGACCTCCATCATTATGGAAAAGGCTCCAAAACACTTTCTCATTCTTTGGGACTCCAGTGAAATACAGTAGCTGCATTTTCATTGACCAACTAATTAGGCAATTTAACAATAAACTTACTTAGTAGAAACAAAAAAACGTTTTTTTTTTGTTTTTTTTGCGATATTGTTTCCATTCGGGGGGGGAGGGTTCGGTGAATGCGCATATGAAACTGGGGGGTTCAGTACCTCAAAAAAGGTTAAGAACCACTGTCTTAGAGGCACCTTTAAAGTGTGTTTAATGTAATATGTAGGCATACTTTTTAAGTATCTAAAAAGTATGAAATTTTAAGTGCCTTAATAATCTTTTACTATTTATTAAAATTGCATACAATAAAAATAATCATAATCATGATGTAATTT
>NW_006800089.1:52896-121587 GCF_000485575.1 Poecilia formosa
TGGCGTGGGGGTGGTAATACAACTAATATAATTACATTAATAAATCAGAATACCGCAAATTATTTTCTGTGGGGGGCGGGGGGGGGGGTTCGGTGAATGCGCATATGAAACTGGGGGGAACCACTGTCTTAGAGGCACCTTTAAAGTGTGTGTAATGTAATATGTAGGCATACTTTTTAAGTATCTAAAAAGTATGAATTTTTAAGTGACTTAATAATCTTTTACTATTTATTAAAATTGCATACAATAAAAATAATCATAATCATGATGTAATTTTTAACAAAGCACCCAATCCATTTTCAGATGTGTGATGTAAAATCTTATAATCAATGGCATTAGCTCCAGGTCACACTCCAGACCAGATGGTGGCGGTATTGCACACTTTTTTTTCTTTCTTTTTTTTAAAACGCCATCAAGAGACGAAAAAACTTGAACGCAGGGAAGATAACAGACGCTGTTCAAATTCGCCATTTTTACTCGCATAATATTGCCTTAAAAGTAGAGAGGGCGTTGACAATAGTTACTAATATTGGTAAATTCAAGTCCTAGTCTTAGTTAGACGACAACACAACGGGACAACAACCGATGGAAATGAAATGTGTGTCTCAAAAGGAGCCCGGAGGGATGAAGGCTGCTAACGTGTTGCTAGCTAGTGGTAAGTTTGCTTATTAATTATCTTCATTTAATTATAAACAGTACAGTAAAGATATATAACTTACGTTCGTTTCTTAAATAATTAGTTTATCAATTTTATTGACTTGTATGATTATTACTATAGCAATTATTCAGCTTCATGTTATAAATGCATGGAAGCTGTTTGTTGCGACTTATACTTTTATTCATAAACTTAACCTGGTTTTAATTAAGCTCCATAAGACAAAGAGACTTTGATATTGTGAGGTTGTTCTAACTCGTTCATCAATGTTTTTATCTTCAACATATGTTTGCAGTCTAAGCAAATGAAGATGAAAGATGAAGCCAGAGAGATCAGGTGTTAGGAAACTAAAGACTTTCCTGTCTGAGAAGAGGCTCTGACTCCACCAGATAACCAACCAGCTCTGAAGATGAACCTTCACATCGTCTTCATGATGTAAGTTTGTTTTTGTTTTTTTAATGAGGAGCTAGCTACATTTTCAACAACAAAAACTGGTGTGTTACCAACTCCCAAGTACTTAATAAACATGATTTGATTTAAAGGTTACTGGACAGAATTTTTCTACTTGTCAATCTAACATTTCTCTTTCATACATTTTATTTGTTGTTGGCTTTCAGGGCCCTGTGATGGACTGGTGACCTGTCCAGGGTAAACCCTGCCTCTCATCTGATGGCTGCTGGAGATGGGCACCACCAGCCCCCCTCAACACCCTGCAACGATCAGTGTGTTTAGATAATGGATGGAAAGATTTTAAGGTACTTTACCTCCTTAAGTCCACACTTAAAATAACTTCATAGTTAATGCCAACATAAACTGATTCTATGACATTGCTGACTATTTTTTTCTTCTTCTAACATAAACAGGCAAAGAAGATACCCAAAAATGTTTTTCCACCCCAGGCATCCGGTCCCAGTCATCATCAGTTCTGATGATGTCACATACACGGAGAGTCCACAATGTCTTAAAATTGTAAGTATTTTTTTTATTTGCCATTTTTCTATATTCTTTAAAATTCAAATGCATTCTCTGTTTAATTGCTCTATTGTTCTTTTTTGTAGGTTTCTGTAAGGTGCAGTGGTGAAGTGAATGGGAATGTTCTGTCGATCCTCACTTTCATGTTTTATTGTCACACTTAAATTTTCATGTTCATTGTGTTCACTTTTGACGTGTAAACTGATAATTTATGTAAAGTTCATAAAGTTGTGAGTAAAATTGGACAATTTTAAAATGTCAGTAATAAAACAAAATATTTGAATTGCCTTGGGCATCTTGTGTAATTGTAGCCTAAAACAATGTAAGTACTGTAGTGTAGTTATGCATGTAATGTACAAAGTATGAATAAAGACTTATGAGTAATTAAAATTGTACTTTATTAGCAATAGCAGTAAATCAAAACTAAAAATTAAGTGCAATTTAAATACATTACTGATATATTAGTAGTATACATTAAAAGTATATTTTTTAATATAATTCTATGATAGAATTAGTACACTCAATATGGAATATTTTTTAAAATATTTTTCTTGAATACTACATAAAAGAGTATACTAAGTACAACTTTAAGTTGTTCCAAAAAAGTATGTATAGTATACTAAAGTATACTAAAAGTTGTAATTTAATACTATTTAAATACTACTAAAGTATACTAAGCACAAAAAACGTTGTTCCAAAATAGTACAGTTTAAGTACATCAGTCAAAGTATGCTAAAGTAAGTTAAAATTTTGTATACTAAAGCATACTTTTTTTTACTTTGGTGTGCTTTATCATCTACCAAATAGTTCAAAGTTTAACCTATGTCGTTGCTGAATTTCCGAGTACAAAAGAGAGCGCCCGGGAAAGCCACAAAATCACAATGTCAGCCGTGTAGATTTCAGGATACCACAGAAACCAAAACAAAAAAGAAATACCGCTCCAACTAATGCATTCCTGTCGAGACTGTAAAATGATCCCAGACAGATAAGGTAGCAGCAGCTGAAATAACCTGCACTTACCACGCTGCCCAGCGCTTTTGGGTACACGCTAGACAATGGAGGAGAAAAACGCGCCGCACATTAGAACAAAAGTAGAAATAAACGAGTGCAATCAGACAATTGGCGCAAATTATGAAAGTTACGATGAAATATTTTCATCTGTGGCAATATCAAAAGGCCGATCTATCCGTAAGTGTGCACCGTCTGGTGAAACGCATTTCAGACTTTCCGTTTCGACAATAAAAACATGTTCCACGCCGTCTCATTCGAACGCACTTTGTCTTTCTGTTGGGAACTGGTTTCTCTTGGACCAAAGTGTTCACAGTGTCCTCTGAACATCTGGAGAGTTCATGTCCAAAAATTGAAAAAAAAAAAAGTCAAATAGCAATATTTGGCTGAGTTTAAAAGCAATAGCTGTGCTCGCAATCCTTCGGAGAAACCGAGCAAATCCAAGTGAGTGAGCTAATTGTCTGCTGAAACTTTGTTTGCTGGTAAAAATGAACTGAGAGAGCAGCTACAGTTAAAGCTGAAGGATATGTTGCTCTTAAAGCAGCAGTTCAGGAGTTAAGAAGTGGGGTTTTGTGGAGAGAATAAGAGCTGTTAGTATCTTATTTACAGTAAACAGCAAAGAGTGTCAAAACAAGAGAATATAGCCAGTCTGAATTTTAAGCTTTATAAAGCTAATGACATAACTTCAATGTAAATAAAATTCTTGACGATCCATTCAAATGACATTTAGTACTGACCTACATTGGACGGAGAGGCTCTCAATTGCTTCCTGTTTGACATGTGACTCTGTCTACAGTCGTTTTGTTGCTGGAAGGGATTGTCCTGGGAAAGACCCTCCTTTACAGACAATTTATAATGTTGCAAACTAATTTGACCCATATTCTAATTGTCTTACACATCTATTATTTATGTGCCATACTACCAACTTTAATATCTATATCTGGTCCCTGAGTGCCCCTACTTCTAATGGCACCCTGGGCAACCGCCCGTGTTGTCTACATCAAAAATCTATCAAAACTACTTTTATTGTCTTCATCTCAAGTCAGACTAAGTCTATCGACGGTGGCCAAATAAAGTCTCTCCACAGCGCGCTTGTTTTAGGGTGTTGATGGTGTGTTCATGCTTTGTTTGTGTTTTCTTCATGTGCAGTGTTGGTATTCCTCCACACACGCAGGCCAAACAGTTCCGTTTTGGTCTCATCTCACCAGACCAACTTCTTCCTCATTAGCAGCATCCTCGGTGTGCCTTGTGGCAAACTCCAAACATCATCCCCACAACCGCCACTTCCCCACAATGCACTTCTTTATGTAGCAGTGTCATGTAAAGTTTCAACGAATCCATTTAAGGTTATGGTTCTAACATGAGAAAATGTGAAGAAATAAAGGGGTATGAGAACTTTTTCAAGGATCCGAAGGGAAAAAAAAACTTGCGGCTTTTATATTTTTACAACTTTTTTTTAGACATTTGTCACGGTAATTGCTTTTCATCTAAATAAAACAGCTAGTTTGGATTTCAACCGTATTGATAATTTAATTCCTTAAGCGTCCAACGTCTCCTGTGTTCTTACCTACACAGAGACATGAAAGTGAAAACAGTCCTGAGTTAACATCTTAACTTTGGTGTAAAAAAAAATAATAGTGCTATGGAAGACTTTTATGTAAACGTATTTTCACAGAAGACATGAATGGCGATAAAAACACCAACCCACCCACCCAGTCGTTGCCAGGATTACGTCAAAATGTGAAATACAACAAATCATCTCTCCTAAACTTTTTCATCCAGGTTTTTATGAGCCACGTTTTCCACCTCAAAGTGCCAAAATCCACTTCTTGTCTTTGGAGGATCAGCAGCGTTCCAGCTTGGAGGTGATCATCCATACGGTATACATACATTTTAAATCCAGTAAGTTGTCAACAACAGCTCTCAGACCACCCAGCCACAGACACGTTGTCCGCACAGACACACCCACCAACACACACGAGTCCGGCTTCAAAACATACACAAGTACACCCTTTGTATCCTGGGAGAAACACACACTCACACACACACGCACAGTCTCACTGTGTCATAATGACCCTATTCCTATTCTACGAGCCCACACTCACTTCTGTTTGCTTTTGTTTGTGACCCAACCATCCGTGGAATCTTAATTGTCTCGCACATGAAACACGCCGCCTCTGACGGAGGCCAGCTTTGATCTAATTTTTTCGCATGTACAAGCTGTTTGCGAGTGGGTCGTTTTAGCCTACACTGGTAAGCATGAGCAGTGGTGTGGACATGATGACCTCCCGTGAGACGCCCATTCTGCTACATCTTGGATGGTCGAACTATTTCCCGACAACAGCCTGTGGATTTCATTTTTTAATTTTTTTATTTATTTATGTTTTATGTAACTGCCATGCTCCTTTTCAGTGTTTTCAAAACACTCTGCTTGTCCATGTGCTCGCTTGGCTGGCCCATTTCGGCGGGAAGCGTCCAGCTGCTTCCGTTGCGGCCCCCCTGATGATTGTGTAACGCCGCTCCACGTTACCTTCGAGTGTAAACAGAAAGAGCTCTGGCCAATCATTGGTCGGAGTCTGGCCTCCACCTTCATAGTTTGTTGGCTTTCCTCGAAGGCCTTACTGCTTTCAAGTGGTAGATGGCATCCTCTCGTAAAAGCCTCAGTTTTTACCAGCACACATGGCTGGGTTAAAACCCATACTCCTGACTGAAAACAGATATTTATGTACACTGTATTAAACAGACGTGTACCCCTTTATTTTCCCCAGTGTCCCACATTAAAAACGAGGCCTTTTCTGTTTTAGCTCAGTTAGGATTATTAGTGTTACTCCTTTTTGATGAACACCAAAATAATAGGAGATATGGTGTTATTTCTTCCTTTAAATGTACATATACAGAGATATGCCTTTAATCAAATATATTTAGAGTATAAACACTATGGGATTGACAGTAAGTTAAATTTCCTGGGGGGACAAAAAATGTATATAATATAATTGAAAAGTTTGAAAATATTGCCCAGTTTTAATTTTTTTTTACAATTAAAGGAAGAAGAAGGGTGCTTGTAAAATCAGGAACACCCAAAAATTACGTGGAAAAACTGAATCCAGGAAATCAAAGTTTGTGCACAATTGGGTCTTCCAAATGGACAGCGACTGTCGGCATACTCCCAAATTAGCGACAACAAATTAATACATTGGACTGACCATCACAAAGACCTGACCTCAAAAAAACGAGAAAAAAAAACTTGTGGGCCGAACTGAAGAGGCGTGTCTGACTGGTTGTATCAGAAGAAATGGGCCAGATTTACAGCAAACTGTTGTAAGAAGATGGTGGAAAGAGACCTAATGAAATTTAGAGAGTTGGTATGTAAACTTATGAATTTGAATTTGAATTTAAATTTAGAATTTCTCCTTCTCGTGATTCTGAGGAATAATTATGGTAATCCTACATGACGTAGCACAGGAAAGGTTTAGCCTGGTTTAATACTGGCAACAATATTAAATCTGCATCTTTGTATGCACTGTGTAAATATCTGGCTTAAACCGTTTATAATGCATCTATTTAAGACACAAACCTTCTTATGAACTTTGTCACGGCAGTAAAAGTGGAAAACAATTGAGGCTCGTCAAGCTGGAGTAGAGAGTAAATCTCCTTGAGACAACCCGCCGAGGTTTTAGCTTGAGTTATCCAGTTGACTGCCTTCACCTCCTCCAAACATGTCGCAACATGTGTGGATACGTGTGTATGCAGGCATGCGGTCAGCAGTTCTACGTTACTGATTAGAGGTGCAGAACAGGTGCAGGATTTTTGCCAACAATTGCTGAGCCCTCGTAAGAAAACTTGAGTTTTCATGAATTTATCTTTATTCAGGAATGTGTCATTGTTGTAAGGGAACTTTTAGAAATAGTAGCATAAAGGAGAATGTTACACGTTTATGTAGCTCGTGTCCCTGATACAGAACCGCCAGAGTGAGTCCTGACTGTGGCCCAAGCAGTTCTTGTTGAAAGTATCATAGTGACAACAGATATAAGAAACGCCTGACGCTAAAGCTACTACTGTCACACTTGTTTATCCTTAGACATGTATGTTGGCTTATCTAAAATTGCTTCTACATGTGGGTTCAATGTCAAAAAATTAAGTCAATTTGTGAAATATCCTCGCACAGATATGGTCGATGTGCATTATTTAATGTTTGCCACCATCCCATACATCACCTGAGTAAATTTACAATATGCTACAGTGTATGCATAGGGTTAGGGCTAAGCTGCGTTCAGCCTTAATGTTTTTCTTTTTCTAGCAATGGTCACACCATAAAAGTTTGATGCTTTATAAAATGTCAATCTGTGCTTCCAAATGGTCACATAATTACTAGCTAAATTACTCCGGAAATAATTGGCACTCCAAGCATTAGGAAGCTGAGGTGAGTGACTCTTCATCAGTGCAGAGAGAGAGTTTGCATAGCATAGCATGAGATCAAGGAGAGAAATGCTAGACTGTTGCTACAAAATTTGAGAATATAAGTACTTTCTTTTGGCAGAGGAAATGGTGAAATGGCATCTTTGACTTCTGATTCTCATTCCACTGAATTGTTTTAGCATAAAAACAAACTCCGGTATCCTATTTTAGCTGGAAACCAAGTAATGTGTGCTACAGTATAAAGTTCTGTATAGAGAAAGCTAGTACTGGACTGTTCCTTATTTGAAGTCACTTGTCTGTATATGACAGATACTGAACGGAATATGATTCACAATAATAAATCTTTTCAATATACTTTCATCACAGACCCAAAAGTAAATTTAATGTAATACGTTTTCTGTAATCTCACGCTCTTAATCTGCATGTCGACCCCTAACTACATGTGCTTAAATGTGCAGCCTCTAATCACCTGTGAGCTCATTTTCTTAACCATATAGACCTTCTTATCTTAAACTCTTTCAGCGTAAACTCTGGATTGGGTTGAGTTTGCTGATTGCACTGCCAAACACTACCTTCTGTGAGGGAAGATACTCTCCACAGAGCTAAAGCGAGTCCAATTGAACCTAAAAAAAAAAAAGAAAAAAAAAGACCACAACACTTGACTTGAAAGGCTCAGTCAGATAAGGAATTGCAATCTTTACTTCAATGCCTAAAACTGTGAAGGAATCGCTACAGATGTCAGAGATATTCTGCCAAGTCGTGTAGGTCCATATGTTGGTTTTGTAAACAAAGGCCCACATGGAGGCCTGATTCCGTATTAAAACAGCCTGTGACTTTGACCTATTTACAGAGTGTCTTTGGGTTATATGCATGTCTGAGTTTTGGCAAGCTTCCTTTCCTTGCAGAAGTGTATTGTCTGCTTTGGTGGAAGACGAAACTACTTTGTTGCTGTCACTCTGTTGGCCGTGTGCTGAGAGAGGTGTCATTACATGTCCATAAACGTCTAGAGATGAGAAATAATTATGGGTTTAGCTAATATGTAAGTTGATAAATCCAGTGTTTTTAGATAGCTGCTAGACCATGAACCAGCAGCTTACTGATCCTCCCTTTAGAAAAAGGGGACCAGTAAAAAGCAAATTATCAAGTTTTTTTTTATTTGTAAAAGGCTTCTTCAGGAGGTTAATTGAATGCCACCATCTGTAACATCGGTTACAAGTGGCGATGCACTGAGTCAGTTGTTTAGTCTTCTTAATGGGGAAAACCCAAAGGAAACTGAAATGATACAAACATTTTCATATAATACTAATGGTGGAGAAATAACTTAGCGTTTATCCACCATCATCTGTGGCTTTGCTAATTGACTTGAGCATTCATGGGAAGGGTAGAAAAGAAAATAGATGAGGCTGCGAGCAGCCCATACATGAGCAGGATTTTTAAATGAATGTAAACCAAACAGAAAATAAGCACAATCCCTTTACTTGGTTATTAATATTTATTTTTTCCTAGCATCCAGGTTAACCATCGACAATGGTTCATCAAAAAAGTGACACACCACTGGTGAAAGTCATTAATGATTCTCTCATTATGGCTTTAGATGATTGACTGACTTGTGTTTGGATTTTAGTTGTTAGTTGTCAGTCTTGCATGTAATACAGTCAATCACAGTATTCTGTAACAAAAGCAGGATTAAGACAGAACAGTATTTACTAAAGAAAACTGGATGCTGAAATTGAATGTGGCGCTCCAATAAGGTACTTAGTTTATACACATTATACACCAGATAATTTCAGCTTTCTATTTTTCATTTCTCCTCTAACAGATTTAGTTTTTTTTTCATTAAATTGTGCAAGATAAAAATATTTAAAATATAAAAACGTTTGATTTACAATGGACTCATTTTTGGGGTACAAAAAAAGTGCAGAAACTCTTAACAATGTCAGCTGTATGTGGATCTGAATGGCTTAGCCAAAAACTGAAACTAGCAAATCTTAGCTAATGTGAACTGAACTCACAGCTAGTTCTGGTCAATGGTGGACTGTAACGTAACGGCTTGTTCATGGTGCAACATGATGATGTGGGGTAAATACGTGCTCCCACAAAACAGGAGGTGGAGGGTGGAGAAAGAGCAGAACACTGGGAGGGAATAGCGTGGCGGTCCAGAGTTTTATTCAACCTTCATTCAACAGAACAGAGCCAGCCTCAGGCCCTCATAAAGAAAAACACAGAAGAAGGAAACAGCTCAACTTTAGAAAATAACTGATCTGGTATGTAACCACATTAATTGAAATGCAAAAATAAATCATCTTACATACTTCTTTAAATGAAATGTTCTCATTTCAAAATGAAGTCATTATAAAAAAATAAATAAAAAATAAAAATCACAATAGTTATACTCTCAGTACCAATACCTACTATTACCATGGGGTAGCCATGTTGAATGTTTTGCCACTCAGAGGGGGTGTGTCAAAAGCGGCGCTACGTAGACGAGTGACGTCGGAACATAACCCACTGACCAGCAGCGTGTGAGATAAGTTAGATTTTGCAGTGCAGTAAAGGAGGCGGGGCGGAGCTGAGAGTGAGAGAGAGAGAGAGAGAGAGAGAAAGAGAGAGAGCTTTCACCCCGACGTGCGCGTGCGTGGTAGGGGCGAGACCATGGAGAGTCAGCTGGTCGAAGCTCTGGGAGGGAGCGTGGAGTGGGCTGGACGTGTGTATGTTGGCGTGCGCGTGCGCGTGTGTGAGCAAGAGAAAGCGTGAGCGTGTGTATGTGCGGTTTGTACGTGCGCAAGGACAGCGCTTCGGCGGACAAGGTGAACACGGCGGCGGACAGAGGTTTTTTTCGGGGGGTTGGGGGGTGGGAAACAGTTTGTGCCGAGATTCAGACGAGGAAAGTTGAAGCGTTTCACCGGTCGCTGATACGTCGTGCGTCCTGGACACGAGCTTGTACTGTGTGCTGTCCTTTCATAACCGTAAGCACTTTGTGTATTTGTTTAGGAACTAATTTAGGAGCGCATATGCTTAAAGCCAGAGGCAACCATTCTTCTCGGTCATGTAGCAACGTGCAGTGGAGCTATAGATGAGTTTACTGACGGCTTGTAGTGTCAAAAATTACTTTATAGATAGTTTTTGTCATGCTAAAAAACACAAACTCTTCTGGGGTGTCCTTTAAGTCCGATATTTGCTTTGTTAATTTAGTATTTTTGAATGATAAAAACCATGAGACGTCCTACAGGTTACCTGTGTGAGCACAAACTTTTGGTATTATTGGAAGGAGTTTGCTCTCTTTAAATCTCTCTCAATGTTGTGTCAGTGTCAGTAAGTGGTGCAATGATTATTTCGTTCATAAGGGTGCTTCCCAAACTAATGCAAGGCATTTACCTAAAGCAGCAGCAGCAGCAGCATGTTTAGAAGCTACTCCCATGCAGGACTAGCTAACTGTGTGTCATTTCTCTTAGCACCTAGTAAAAATATTTTGGTATGCTGCTGGTGCATAAAGAACACCACATGTAGGGACCATCATTCTTGGTGTGATTTTTGGCAAAGATACACCCCAGTCTGAGTGTGGATAAACACTCCAGCAAGTGTGGCATTATTAAGTTGCTTCATAGTCCATTAAATCTCTAGGTGTACCTGTATTGCTAGTAAAGCTGAATTATTCCCTTTCTCTGCAGGAGGAGCCACAAATGTCACTAAATGTCAAGCACTTGCAGCTTTGGCTTAGCTTTCAGGCTTATTAGGCTTGCACATAGAATCAGCAGGGCTTGCCCTTTTGGCCAGAAGTTTGATTGGTGTGAGCAGCCTGATCCTGTAGAGGAAGAACCTATGAGACTCAAAACTGGACATAAGTAAAAAGGAAGGATGGGGTGGAGGGGGTGCACAGAATTATCAGGAGTAAAGAGAGTGTCTTTTTCGAAGTGTGTCCAACTGTGCACACACATTTGGACACGCATTCTCAGTCAGCGAGAGCGACCTAAAGATAGCCGAGCCCCTGTGGAAACAGTAATTAGTGGGGTGAAAGGAGAAGGCGGAGGCGGAGTTGCTGGTGGAAGACTTATTGTTTGAATCATCTGATATGTGTTGTATAATGACCTGACATGTACAACAGAGGAGCACAGAGAGGGAAATCAGCCAGAGAGTTGGCTGGAGAGATGCAAAGTTTAGCATGCATGTGTAGATTATGTTTGCTGAACTTTGTTGAAGTATGCATGTGATTCTGGTTTCAGTAACAAAAACAACAACAACAAGAGCTCCTAAATGTGATCACAGCTTCTTGTGACCAGGTGGATTGTGAGGTTCTCTGCAGGTAGTTGAGTGGATTTTCATGGTGATTAGGGCTTTCTAGCAGGGATTCTGAAACTAATAAGTGGGCATTAGGCCGGAATGAGATTCCCAGGTTGTGATAATCCTGATTGTTATATTTAATAAAAAATGCTTAGGTAAAAATGTATGCCATAATTAAATTACTTTTATTTAAAAGAGAAACACAAAAAATACTCGTAGATCTACGCAAAACCACAAAATATACACCAGCTAAATTTAGAAACAGTTTTTACAAGCTGGATAAGTTTCTAATGTTTGGGTTTTGCAGGTTGACATGGGTAAAACAACCATATTATGGGCTCAACACATGGGGGGCGACGAAAGGCAAACGTTTTTCGCCACTTGGGATGAACCCAACTGACAGGATGTGTTGGCAACGGTGACAAAAGTTGAACATATTTCAACTTTCTTGGAACTGGAGCTCAAAATTCCACATGCCTGTCGCTTGGCTAGAGGAGGGCAAACTGTGGTCGCTTCATCATGCAGGTTTCACAGGAAATGAGGGACGGCACTTCCTGTGTTTCAATCCTGCTAGCTGGTGAAGCAGGCCTTCAGTCGGTAGTCGTAGCTTTAAAATGGTGTTACCTTGGAAAAACGTTTTTGCAAGCAGTTTGTACTTATAAGCATAGAAAAAACAAAGAAGTATCCTTTCAGCTAGCTGACCTGCAGTCCGCTAACAAAGGCCTGGGAAGAGCATCTCTGTGGTACTTGGAGCTATAAATCCTACAACAAACTCCAGACCCATTCTAGGACTTTCTCTTGAATCTCATTATCAACTTTAAAACAACTTGACGGAAAATGTTTGTGGCTTTGAAAGTGAAGCATTTTAAGCTATGACAGCGGTTAAACAAACATTTAATGCTGACCATGCGAGAGTCCACTTAAACACACACCAGTTCACGTCTTGTAGTGGCTAACTCCCTTCCCAGAATATAAGAAACTAGCTGACTGCTTTTCCAAGTGGCTTCTTAAAAACTCCTCCCTCTACAGGGTGCAGGTGGTGAGTGGTCATGAGTTGCTAACTTGGAGAAGGTTTCTTATTTAGTCATAAGCCCCTGGGCTTTGTTTGAGGACTGACTGGTGTGTATGTGTGTGTGTGTGTGTTGAACACAATGGTTGTGTTTACACAGGAATCACTGTGTATATGCATGTTGACGCATTCACAAGCCGTGCGCAAATGCAGGCTTTTCTTCTTTTTCCTTTAGGTTAAAGATGAGTGTTGGGTTTTAGAAACTGGGTACCAGTTTTACAAAGTTGTTATCACAACACCCGTATGGGCGGCAGTTTTAGAAAGGCCTTTGACATCTGTCTTTCTGGAGTTTTTTTTTTTTTCCCCTTTTCCCTCTAATCATTATCCTGTCAGTTTAGGCTCGGTTCGTCTCATTTATTCGCTGTGCTCCTCCTCCATGTGCAGGGTGCTTGCTGAGACCAGAGGGTTCCCTGCGAGAGGGAGCACAAGGCAAACATCATGGCTTTAGCAGGATGCCCTGACTACTTTTTACGTCACTCAAACTACCAGGTAAATATTTTCTGAGCTTTCTGCTTGTTTGCATGTCAGTGGTACAGAGTGTGAATGAATGTTTTGAAGTAGTGTGGCTCTAAAATTCAGGTTCCTTCAAATAGCACTGTGAGCGCCAACCTGGATTGATTGAGAACTATCTGATTAAAGCTCTATGACGTGGCTACAGCATCATTTATATAAACTTAACTTATTCAAATTACTTGTGGTGCTCTGATTTTCCTGATGTTTTGTGGGTAATCATGCATTAATGCTCAAGGTCTTAGATCTTCTTGTTTCTTTGTCGAGTGCTTTTTTTTTCTAGCCTTTTTTGCTGTCGAAGATGGCTAACTATAAGTTAAATGTACTAGTTACAAGAGTAACTTTCAGAAAACCAAGATGCACCAATTATCAGAATTGTCCAACTTTTGTCATGAACCAATTGATGATCTCCAGTGCCACTTTTCTTATTAATTATATTTATCAGACCTAGAAACTTTATGGTCTCTAAATGAACTACCCTACTGCAAACTCCATTTTTTACTTAAGTACAATAAAAATCTAAATAAGTGTATGTGCCATAAGAATAGAGAAGAGAGAGAAAGATGAAGAGGGCAAAAGAAAACGCCCTAGAAGTCCGCTTCTACACCTGCAGAAAGAGAGAAAAAACAGAACCGAGAAACAACATATGGATGTAAAACAACAATGAATGTCCTTTAACCGATTAGCATCTGAAATAATGACCTGTTGGGATTAACCCCCCCGCCCCCCCCATTTTTATATTTTAGGAAGCTATAAAAGTATCTTCACAACAATGTTCAAAGAATCACCTTTGCAAAGGCTGCCAATAAGCCCCGAAGTTATTTGTGGTGGCACAATAATTCTGGTAAAAACATCGTAAAGACTGACACTTTGATATTTGAGAACAATCTAAAAAGTCAGCAAAGCTCCTGCGTTTGCACGAGCGAAAGAGTAAACATGGCAGACAGAACAAGCTAACATTGCAGGGGCTCCAACTTACTACAATTACGATAGACAGTCCAGCAGATGGATAGTCCAGTACAATATAGTGGATGCAGACTTAAGCTTGGAGCAGAATCGGTACCAACTTGCGCTACTAACTGTAGATGATCACCAAAGATGACAAAATTACTAGAAACAGAAATTCAACTGAGGTTTGCATCAAGCAGATCCTTGATTACAATGTAGACAAAAAAAATCAATTTCCAATTAATTGTACAAGTTAATCCAGGGTGATATTATTAGTCTGCTAATTGGCTAGCATGTTGAATATTTTTATTTAAAGAAAACAGCTGTTTATTTCTATGTGTCTTGGAGAAACTTGTTTTCAGGCTGAAGAGTTTTAAGGTGTGGGTGTGCAGCACTAATTTTCACTTCAAAGTTTATTTTTTGAGCTTAGTTAGCCTTCAACAGCCCTTGAAGCAGAATTTAAAAAAAAAGAACAAACAAAACATAGGAATGTAGTCTGATCTTCTAATCTGGATATGAAACATTTGTCAAAGCTGATCTAGAATTACTAACTTGTTCTAACATTAATTAATGAGCGGTCTGTTGGATAAAGCCTTTTTAGAAGTGAGTTGAATAAAAATAAATAAATTAGAGTCTTAAGGCAGACTTAGATTTATCTCCCTATAAAATGGGCCTTATATTTCAGAGCTACAGTTTCCCCAATTATTTAATAGCACAGCTTTAAATCCTGAGAAATTGTTCAACAATTGCAGACAAGGCTCAACCTGCACACCCATAAAAGGTTTTTGGGACCAATATCAAACACTAAATGGGCTGATATCGTTTGAAGTAATAGGTTTTTTATTACTTGAAAATACAAAGACTCTCTGTAGCAGACTCTGTAATATAAAATACTAGTTTATTCTTTAATAACGTTTCCATAACAAATTAAAAGAACAATGTTGGGCATAATTCAGAACAGATAAGAAACATGTATTTCTACTGCTGTTTAAGCAATGTAGCATTTCTTATTACAGTAGTAGGGATGTTTAAGTGCATGTTGTGTAGAATACAGTACCTTTTTGTTGTTCTGCTCTTTACTGTGTACCAGTACCCCCAGCTGTTTGTGAGAGTTGGGCTCTCTGCTCAAGTAGAGTCAGTAATCAGCTGTTCAACAGAAATGTTCTGTGGTTCCCACATCATGACTGTGTACAGTTTTCACAACCTGAAATATTTTCCAAGCTATTGACTATGACTCTTTTGTAAGCAATGGTGTAAGCTCAGTTTTAGCCAGCTGAACAGCAGTGTGCAGAGGGGCAACTCTTACTTTACACTTCACACGACCAGATAAAGCTCTGATCACTGACACTTTCTCTGGCATATCCTTAAACGGCCAGTAAGCCACAGGAACTTTTTAAAACCTTAATTTACCTTGACACCAGTGACCAGCTGAGTTTATCACATCTCTGCCATTGAGTTTTGCTCATGTTAGATGCTGCTGGAATAGGTTTAAAGGCCCCAGCATTCAAACTTCAGAAATAGACCCTTATTGAGATAGACGAATGAAGAAAATTGTGTCTTTTTGTTCGCAGAGATATCCGCCTGCGAACTTGACACTAGACCCAGATCGAACTGTTCAACAGAGCTGAGTGATTGGTCAGGAGTTTGACCAATCACATCAATGATGATATCTACCTTCAACTAGTCTGCTTGAAAATTTAGTCCACTATCTGGTTTTTGTGTCTGCAGGAGACACGAATACTTTGTGTCTCCTGCAGACCTGACACAGTGAGGAATTACGTACATTTGTATGATTCTTCACTAAGTAGCTACTGTTATAAAATGATTGGCAAATGGTTAATAACTCCTGGATGGAAATTGCAATGTCTAGACTGTGATTTTCCTGATGTAAGCGGGAGCGGTGTGTCTTAGGTGGTCTGTGCCATTGTACGAAAGGTGTGCGCAAAATCCCGCGACTACCATCGTCTGTTTGGATACGGATAAAGTATGTGGGAGCCGTAACAGTTAAGTTATGGATTGCATAAAAGGACAGCCTCTTGATTAGAGTTCTGCCAACCTCTCTTAGGGTCTCCATGTGTGCAGTAGCAAGGCCTCTTGCCTCAAGGTTGGGGTCTCTCAGTCTGGTTCGGTGAAATATGGCGTCTCTGCCACACAACAGACCCACTTCCAGTGTCCAACTCCTTGCAGAATGAGCCCTTTGTTTCTCCGCTTGGGGTTTCTCCTCTCCAACTCTCCAGTAACCTAAGGAATTTGGTTGAACGGCATTGTGTGCTCTATAAATAGAACTGCTAAACAAACACCATTAACAAGCTGCGGACTTTGTTTTGTGACAGGCTTTTGGGATTGACGTTGTGACGTCTCGCTGCGACTCAGAGGGGGATGAAGGAGGTGACGTAACGTCAGCCGCCTTGTTCCTCCGGGTGGAGGTACAAACGTGGAGCCTCCTGCTAGCCCAAACCGTGGGACTGCAGAGCTCCTGTTGAGCTGACATTAAGTTGGATTGGTTCTCTTTAGCTTCCAGGAAGGAGTCTTTGCTCCAGTAAGACCGCAGTGAATAGTGAATTGAGTCTCCACAGAAAACATTCCTCCATCCTACATCTAGTGCAGGGAAAAAAAGCAGATTTAAGTTGTTAAACAGAAAGAAGCTGGCTATAACATTACTGTGTGTTCTTGTGTGAAGTTTGCCAATTGAGATGAGACTGCATGTTCTCCCTCCAGCCCCACCGTGGAGTTTTTCTCTGGGTGTAGTTTGTATAGATAAGGAGCAAATGAGCCGTTCCTGTGTGAACTTACATAATGCTATACATAACGCCGGGGATGTTTGGGAATCTGGGCACTGCTCCACTCCCGTCTCCTGTGTGTGTGTGTGTATGTGTGTGTGCGTGTGTATGTGTGTGCGTGCGCGCGCACGTGCGTGTGTGTCTCAGTGAGAGCTTTGGAGCAGTGCCAGAGATGTATCAGATTGAGTCGGCTGTAAATCTTTTTCTTTTCTCTCTCTCTCTCTTTGCAAATTCATCTTTTTGTGGGTAAGTTTACATTTGGAAATATGTATTTGTTCACGTTACACAACACCAAAACATTTTGACTCGCAGCTTCTTTGAGTCGTGGCTTTAGTTGTTCAGGAAAGAAAGAGGAAAGGCTGAGCAATTTAACATTAATTTCAGTATTTTCAAAGTATGAACAATGTTTCTATTTTCAGACTTTATTCCTTATCCCATCTGTTTAAATGTTGTATTCTTATGTATTTTCTACTTTCCACTCTTCCCTTATCTTCTTTTTTTCTGATTTCTGTCTTTTTTCCGTGTACCGTCTTTACTTGTGTCTGTGTTCAATGTGTCTACCCTCATTTTTCTTGCTTTGTTTCTTACCACTACTCAATTTTGGGGGTAATTTTCTAATTAACACTCTTCTTGTGGAGACTGATATAAATTTTTTAACATTCTTAAAGGAACACAAGCCTAACATGTTATTAGCGGGTGAGTTGGTTGAGCAGCATGCTCGACCAACTCAAGCATGCTGCTGGAGTTGGTCACTTATCAGACATGCCACTTGTGGCGCGTGGCTTTTTGTTTTACACAGCTGGAAACATTTCCAAACATCCAAGTGTGTAGTTTTTGTAGGGGAAAAAGTTTATAAGCTCTCATTAGTTATGCACCATGGATGAAATTTTGTCGATCCAAAATAGTAATGACTTCTTAAACACAAGTACTAAAGACTACTTTTACTATCAGCTTTGCTGGTCATGTTCAATGTTTCCCAGTAGAAATATACTGATTGGTAATGACTGCAAATGGACCCTGTGTGTTGCAATAAACCCTATCAAAAAAACAAGTTTCATTTTACAGTGATCCCTCGTTTTACGTGGGGGTTGCATTCTGAAAATAACGCGCGATAAGTGAAATCCGCGAAGTAGCTACCTTTATTTTTTTACAACTATTACAGAGCATAATTAAATACTCTACATTGAAACCAAAGAACAAAACCTGTTTTCAGGTCAGTGGATGTGCGTGTGCATCAATCACGGCATTAATGTGATCCGGAGTCATGTCATTAAAGCGTCTCCTCCAAGCTGCCCCACAAGATTCACAGCTGTATCCACGGCAGAGCCTCCGGCCACAGTTTTTTTTCAGCAGGCATTCAAAGTTTCAGTTTCCATCTCCTGAATGGCCAATGTATATTACGTATATTTTAGCCAATCAGGACGCAGAACACAATGCACTGTGAAAAAAAACTGCACAAAAAAAATCCGCGAAGCAGCGAAAGGTGAACGGCGTTATAGCGAGGGATCACTGTATATTAAATTTAATTTTAAAATACTTTAGAAATCCCAAAGGGAAATTCAATGTTGATCAAATTACAACATTGAGGCTTCTCCATGATGTTCATCATTTCTCTAATTCTGCAGTTTGATCACTACGATGAGTGTGGTTGTAGTAAAAAAAAAAAAATGTATATATATAAAGTAAATGAACTTAAAAAGAACATAAACACTCTTATTAAAAGATAATTTTGTAATTGTCAGGTACTGCTACTTATGTATCTGGACATAAAACCTCTTCATTGCTGTTTCATTGGGTCCTTAAAGCTGCAGCGTCAGTCAGAATGCATCAGAGTTCATTGTGAAGGTTTATGGGAAATGCGGCCATTATAATTGACTCTTACAGCAAGAGCGCTTCGAGTTAAGGGGTCTTTTTAGCGGCAGTTAACAGTGCTGCTACTGATGACTCCTACTGGACCCAGAATGCTGTTCTTCCTCAAACCCCACGCAGTCCACACAGTCACTGCCTTGTGCCCTGGAGGAGGCAGGCTGGTGCAGGACTGGGCAGTACTATCAAGATATACCTGTAGAGGTATGTTTTTATTTTTTTTAAATAAACAATTTCATATTTTGTGATAATTTCTAAAGATACTGTTATACGTTTAAAGTATAAATTGTGCACATTTGCTTGCTGCAGCTGGTTTTCAGTGGGAGTTCAGAGGAGGTGCTGTACCTCAGCCCTAGCTAAAGTCCGCAGTCAGACCACAGGCCCAGCAGCCAAGCTGTCTTCCTTGGAAAGCTTTTGGCTGCTGCTTCTCAGAGCTATAAATCTAGCTTCTGGCATTTATGGATGTTTTCGAAGCACAGAGGGGAGATGCGAGCCGGTGTGTGTATGTGTGTGCACGCACAACAGGACTCCTGGCCACGAGCAGTTCCTGGAAGCAACGCTTCCGCGTTCTTCCTTTTCCTGGAAAAGGGAAGATTTTCAAATTTGGCTTTTGGGCCTTTGTTTCTCTCCGACAGCTTTCTCGCCTCAAGGCTGTTTCGGATTAGCCAGTGTGCTAAGGAACGTGACGTTGTGTCCCCAGATGTGTGACAGTGCTCTGGATGTTCTGTTTGTTTTTGTCTTATGTTGATGAAACCTGAACTCTGCAGGATGTGCTTCATGTTTGTATTGGACAGAGGTGGCAGTGACAGCTAGAGGTCAGCAGGGTCATGGGGTTAGCATGAACATATGGCTTGACGTTACTGGAGAGCAGAGCCCCTCAACCATTTGAACTCGTGGTATTTCATCCTTCAGGAAAACCTCCTGCATCCTAAGGGTGTGGTTTGACTACGTTCACTTTTAAATTAAAGATTTACATTTTCTTTTGGGCAGGAAAGGATGGAGCGCACCTCCTCCCACCGGCCTGAGGAGCTGATCGTTTCCGGCTTTCAGCGCACAGCCAGTCAAGCTTCGCCACATCACCATGGTAACGCCTCTCCCTCCTCCACATCTGTTTCTGTAGCACCCCATTTATCATTTTTTGACATTTGATGTGAAAACTGATTGAAACACAACTAACTGGGCGCAATGTACTGATTTGGTTCAATATGCTTACGAATGTAGGACACACTTAGATCCAGTGTTGTGCTAATTCACAAGAGCTAGTTCAACGTTCAGATAACACAGATTTCTAATTCACATCTTCCAAATTTCAAGTTTAAAAATGAGTAAATTTACATTAATTTATTTATTTCCCTGTACAAGAAAATCGATTCCACTAACCTAAATTTTGACAAATGACTTTATCTCTTAATTAGCTTAGTCAGGCATCACCGGACAGCTTTTATAATCATAATTTTAAAAAGTTATTCTGGCAAAGTTGAGCTCCAGACTGCTCTAAGTTACAACACACACTTGAAAAATGTACAGATTATAGAACATTTAAGTAAGTAACACAAAAACAGATCTGAGTCCAATCATCAGTCAAAAAGGTTGCATTCATGTTTCACTGCTGAGAATGTTTAATATTTGCTTATATTTAGTAAATGAGATGATTTGTTTTAAATGTAGCTGACTTAGGAGCTGATTTCATGCATCAAGAGGAGAATATTTAAGAAAGTTACTTCTGTCACTTTCAAAGCACAACGAGGTTTATGCCCCTTTTCATGCACAATGGTCACAAAGTCAACAAACCCAGCATTAGGTTGGCACTACACAAACATGCAACAGTGTGACCACATGGTGCTTACATAGCAGACAAATCAGTTTTTTGCTTACTTTGAAATGAAATGCATACATTTTTCCTTGTGTAAGAGAGCTGGTGTTTGCCCTGACCTCCTCTGTTCACTCGCAGAGCTCATATTGTTGGATGTTGTTGCTTTGAGCTGCACTCAGTTGTTCCTCAAGTTTAATTAAAGGGCTTATTGAAGCTCATCATTCTCTGAAAGCCTTACTTTCTGATAAACCTGCCCATTTTAGTGCTATTTTTGCACAACATGGATTACCAGTTCAGTAATAAACACTTAAATCTAACTAGATTGGGTAGAGCACTGTACAGTTGCATATAAAGTATGCCAACAGGCAGATTTACTAGGAAAAGTTATGTTCCAGCTTTTGTGGTCACGATACAAAACAAATGGTTCTAATTTTCCACATATGTGTTTAGTGTGAGGTAAGTGTACTGCATTGATAAGGGATGGAAAAGATCCTCATATTAAAATTTCTGTTGTGGAAACTATTTCTCCAATGGTTTAGCATTCTGAAACTAATTTAAAACCGAAGAGAGGCTGACTCACTCACACAGATGCAGATGCACAAAGGCAACCCAATAAATAGTTGCTGTTTTGCAGAAAACATGATTATAAATCTTTGTTTTATTATTATTATTTTTTATTGAGCCATGCAGTAAAGAAGTTTGAAAGGCAAAATATTCCTCTGTCACGTTGCTCCATTATCCTACAGCTTTTGTTCTGCCCATTTTTCACACATCATCTCCTCTTTTGATTGCTGTCTTCATGGAAGTGAACAGATGATGGCCTACTTAACGCTCGCTGACTTCCTAGAAGTCCCTAACTCTAATTGCCCAACTTTTACACCATCTAGGAAACTGTCTCCCTTCATCAGTTCATGCTCTGCTCACCATATGGAGACGTTGTTTACACCCCTTTCTTTCACAACGCCTCCCCGTATACACACAATCTCACCGTAAATCATAATTATGAGGAATTGTGATAATGCAAACTACATAAATCAGTCTAATAAAATTAAGTCATGGCAATGCAGGTATAGGCTTGTTTGGCAGGGAAGAGGATTAAGGAAGGTAAAGCAGATCCTTACTCCAACAGGCAGACACATGAGATGATTCATATTTATTTAGCTCCTTGCTTGTTCAAGAAAACTTAAATATTGTGAAAAAATGAAGCACATCAGAGCATTAAATTGCTAATCTTAATGCTTAAATATCTGCAATATGATTTTTATTCTTTGAGGCAGCAATATTTTAATCTTTGATCTTTTTATATCTTGCACTTGAGGTAAAATTATGTCTTTTTAATCCCAGTAAGTTACAGCTGATAGTGTTTGTCCTTGTTTTAGGTTTACAGTATAGAGCACCCATCAGACTTCCTTGGACAATTTCCTGTCTCTGTTTTTTGTAAAACTCTGATCTGCTATTACAGGTTTTCATCACTTTTAATTAAAATTACATAAAGAATAAAACATTTTTGGGCTTTTCTACCTCGAGAGGTTGTTTAATATTCACACAGTACTGGAATCAGGTTACTGGATTTGAGGCAGCAGTCCATGTAAAACGGGGTTTAGTGAATTTACAAGTGCAATACAAAAGGGACTTGACGTTTCAAACTTAAACGACCCTGACCCTATCTCAGATCAAACGGAGCTACATTACTGTTGTGTATTTGACTTCTCTTATGCCCTGAAGTCAATTTTCTCCTTCACCAGTTCGATAAAACATGCCAAAGATGGCTGGGAGTTGAGCAGGGACTGGAGAGCTCAGTTGAAATCAAACTCCCATAGTGCCAGGTAACGCTTTCGCACATAAACATGTTTATGAATTAAACACTTTTAGCGCTACTCTTCATGCAGTGTTAAATATGTCTCTGAAAAACATATATTTCTTCAAATATAGTCTGTGTGTGTTCATAAAGGGTTATCAGTATCGAACTAAAAAAGTTAAGGAACAGAGAGATCAGAAAAATCTCGCATTGCTGGTACCTATGAGAATTAGAGTAACTTCATAAATTGATCATCAAATGTTACTTATTATTTATGTACATCTTCCTGTTCAAACCCTGATTTATCCACTCTAAAAGCATGTGTACAACTACGTATCTATAAGGTTTAAAACCTGTATAAAATAGAATAAAATAAAGATGATATCTCTATTTGGACAATAAAACCCTCTGTTTTCTATTTAAAATGCTGTATCTCGTGGACTTCAACACTGCACAGCAGCCATGAATGATTGAAAACAAGTGGAAGTCTCCTCAATAAAGTTTTGCACATCACAGAACGGGCTTGAGTGAAAAGGCTCGAGTCAAAGTCACTCGGATAAAGTTACGTTTTGGCCTTGCACAACTCAGACACTTTACATCAGCCTCACTAATGGATTGGTTTATATTTAGATCGGCTCAGGTTGCGTGCCCTTCGTTTATGATAGCCCCATCTGTCTTCCTGATAACCTGACAACATGCTTTTTGGCAGCGAAGCCAAAATGCACCACCTGCAACACAATAGATAAGTTAAGTATTTTAAGTAAGCAAAACAAATAAATAAGATTTACGCAAATTCTAACTACTATCCTTATGTTTCGTAATGAAAACACTCCAGCTTTTCTTGCTGCCCTCTAGACGGTGGTTGGGGATCAATAATTGCTGGGTTTTGTGGGTTTGGGTTAGTGTATTTTGAGATCCTAGAGGAATGGACCATCCACTTTTGCATGGCATGTTTTGTTGTCAGATGCTAACCAGACAGCTGCAGCAAGTCCTTCACATTCCAGGTCAAAGTAAATGGACAAGAAGAAGAAGGCATTTTCTTTCTATATGTCCTCTGGGCTCCCTGTGCAAAGCCAACAGTGGAGTTGGCCAAGCCAGCCGCAGGAGGAGGGAGAGGAATGCCAATGAAACCATCATTATCCTCCTAAAGCTGCACAAGACTGCTTTTTTTTAATTTAAGACTCTGGTAGGCTAAATGATAAAGGGCCGTTGCAAAAGTGAAAAGACAGATTAAAACCCTTGAAACCTGGAAGCGTGTGCGTGGTGTGGGATCTCCGTATTAGCGGACATAAAATATTGATTTAAGGGTTTGTTCCCATGTTTTGCCAAGACGCAGATGAATTACACTTTTAAAACATGCCCACGGAAATCTCAGCTCGCCAGCAGCAGCTGCTTATTTTTCAATTAAGTCCAGCAAAAGCGATCCTGGACAGGAGCGAACGCTTGCTGCTGCAAAAAGGCCCCGGTTGATAAAAATCTTCCAGTATTTTCCATGGACTAAAATTACCCTAATCGTGGCTCATTGCTGCAGGTTGATAGCAAAGACAGGCGTTTACAATCCAGATGTTTTTCCTCTGCAGCTGACTTGAATGTTTTTATTCTTGGAACTTACTCCATAATATTGAATCCATCGAATATGTTGGTGCCAATTAAAGTTTTTGATGGATGGACTTGTGCTCAGCTGAACATTCATCCCATTAGTGGCTACAAAGGACTCACTGTTGAGTTCTTTGATCTTGACTTATGCTGTCTCCCTGCACTATAAAAGCATGTCGGTGTGGATAGCTAGCCAAAGATCTTAAAAATCCCTTTATTTATATCCTGTCACACTTTTATGCATCTGTCTCGTGTTTCATTGATGTACAAAAGTATCATTCAAGGATTCCCGTTCATGCCAATGCCCCACTGGTACTCGCATCAGTGACCCAATAATAATGTTAATTTCATTCATGGTATGCCATGCAGACATTTTGTCTACACCAGAGAAGATTCACTGAACCCAACATGCTAAATGCTTGGAATGACTGTAAAAGATAATATGGGGAAATTTTAAGACACATTCAAACTGTATATTTTATAATCCTCAACTTGATTCACATCCATTATTCAAAACCGTAAACATTGTAGACAATAACTTTATATATTTAGTTCCACTTGATTGACACAATGCACTTTATTTCTTCATGTTTAGAAATGGTAAATTGAAGATAAAAAAGCCACCAACCAAATTTCTCACTACATCTGTGGCATTTAAACTGTGTTTTATGCTGCATTTCAGTCAGAGCCAGGAGTTGCATCACACTCAAGTTGAGCACACTTTAGTTGCAAGTTGGGAAATATTGGGATTTGGTATTTGATTTGGTGCTGCATCTTATTTGTACAGAACAAGCAGCTAGCAGTACATTTTACCCATTTAATTTGATTGTAAACAAAAGGAACTTATGCATAGGTAAATATTTCACAGCTCTATGTTTGAAGCATATTTAAAAATTGATTAAAGTACCAATAAATACTTGGTTTTGGTAACTTTCACTACTGTTTGTATGCATGGCAACCATGTTGATCTTTTTAAAAACCCCGAGCTGATTGGCCAACTCCAAATTTCCCAGTCAGAATTCCAACTTCAAAAGACGTTTTTATTGTTTTCTCACTGGGAATTGGAAACCCAAACAGAGAAACCACAGTTGGCTGCCCTGACATATGTGACATCATAAGAAACCATGTGATGGCGGCTTTACGTCATTGGTGCTGTAGATTTATTTAACGCAACACTTGCTTTCCCAGAGCCATGCTTACTTTTGGGACTAGGAAGATTTGTGTTTTGGTTTCAAACTTTTGATTAAACAGGATAACTTTTTGTAATCATTACATAACTTCTGATTATAAAAAGCAATAAAATGGCAACAGTTGATGTGTAAAAATCGATCTAATTAAAATCAAATGGTAAAGCTTGAGTGAGCTTTACATAAGAAGCACGTTGGTTGTTTTCTGCTCTCCGGTTTTAGCCCCCCTTATCCTCTGGCCCCTCACACACCCATCTCCTGTCCCACTCATGAACCTGAACATCACTTGACCCTGTGTCCCAGACTGTGCTTTTTGTGTGTGCTGGACTGTCAGGCCATGCCTCTTTGTGATCCAAACATGAGCGACGACTCCTGTTTTTTTTGGAACAGCAGATTCCCTTCTGCTCTTTGTGTTCGCCATGTGTCTAAAGCACAGCACAGTGTTTTCTTTAAAAAAAAAACAAAAAAAAAACTTGTATAATCCAAAGCACGTGTTGGTGTGCGCTGCACATTGCACGTGGTGTCCCATCCTTGTTCTGAAGTGTGCATGTGTGTGTGGTGTTTTGCTGCTCTGCTTCGTCCTGACCATTTAAGCCACCGTGTGCAATGAGCGGACTAGTTAACGCTCCCAGAGCTCAGTAATTTCTTCCTCCAGGAATGTTTGGAATCCTCCGAGCGGTGTTGGGGTGGGACTCACTTAGGACTGAAGGGCTTTAGACGCATACATATACACAAACACATGCAGAAACACTCAGAGGGGGCAGTTAGGACTTTTAAAGAGGGTTTAATGTGAAGTTTTTTCTTTTCAATGAGGGGAACTGTTTTCTATCCTGCTTTTACACTTTTTCTTTCTCTAAACCTTCCTTTAAATCTTAGAGAAATCTCTTGACATGAGGAATTCACTGATTGTTTTAGAGTAGCTGATAATCTGCACGTTGCTCAACTCTGAGGTTCATTGACACTTGGCCTCTCAAATCCCTGGAGGACTTTAGCTAATTAAAAACGGTTCAGTGATGATCCTTCACATTTCATACCGCCTTGGTTTGCACTGTGGCTTCTGGTTGGAACCACCACAGTTTGTTAGATATATCAGTCTTTTTAAATGTTAGACTTTATACAGATGAAGTGAACTCGACAAACCTTTTAGGTAATCCAGGTAGATGAAAAATCCAACTTTGGATGTTTTTACACCTGAGACTTGGTTCACTTGGAGACCAAAATTGCAACATTTGTTACATCAGCAGCTGGTGCGGTTCGCACCGCGTCACATGATCAAAACCCTTTGAAAAACCTGTTCACCTCCTCGCCTGTGGCGGCGCTGCAATAAGAACCACAAAAGGAGACGACACAAAAACCTCAGACGAAAACACACAGCACTACAAAAATGCACTTTTAAAAAAAGGTGGAAGAAGAAGATGTAATGCTAGACAACACAATGTTAGATAACCTACATTTCTACTACATGAACCAGAAAGTTCATTTAGTAAACATAGCAAAAACCATGGCTGGGGTGTATTATTTTTAGATCGATAGAAGATTATTGGCCACCATAAGTTGAGCTGACCAGTGATTATAAAATGGTCATCGCTCTGGGTAACAAGGCGCTACATTGCAGTTTCATACTAGCTGAAGTGCACTTCTGCCTTTTCCCTTGGAAAAACTTTTGCTTGTGATAAAAACATGGGGTGATTTTTGTTACAACATATCTTTAGGTAAGGAACCTTTTTGGCCTGTTATAAGTTACCTTGGTTAATCTCTTAATGAGGAATGTAATAGAGTGGAGGGGTACAACTGTGTTGAGCGCTACCTCTCACTTCTTGCTCTCTTCTTCTCTCTCTCTTCCCACAACCCAGCTGCCTCCACAGATGACGACGTGGACCTGGAGCAGCTGGTGAATGACATGAACTCCTCTGTGGAGAGCGTGCCATCCACGCAGGCAGAGACGGCGCTCCTCCTAAACAACGGTCACATGCACACGCCTCACCACCAGCATCACCACCACCACCACGCTGCCCATCTGGGACATGGCCAGGTCCACCGCCGCCACACCCCGCCCCTGCGGCCCTCGCCCCCCGCCAGGGAAGGACTGAAGTACTCTCAGCCCATGCACATCCAGGCTGTTAGGTAAACACACCAAGCCTCTGGCTCTGTGTGGATCTGACCACTTTACACACAATTAGAGGAGAGCTGGCAGCTTCCAGAAATGATCTCCTTTCCTCTCCTACGGAGAGGAAAGGAGATGTATTTAATGTATTCCTTGGTACATTAAAGGTCAAATTCAGCTGTAAATTTAGATAAAGGGGATTTACTGCAAAAAAAAAATACACAGAATTTATTTTATGCTAAATCAGGTACAGAATTCAGTTTTGTTCCTTTCCTGAAGTCAATTAAAAAAAAAACAACAACACGTAAACCCGAAATTCAATGAAATCTGAACATGCAGTAAGTTTTTTACACATTACATTTTGCCACTTTATAACCACAAACTTCAGTGCATTTCATTGCCTTTTTACATGATGGAGCAACACAAAGTTGTGCATAATTGTGAGCTGGAAGAAAATTATAAATGGTTTTTAAAATTTATTTAGCTTGCAGCTGCAAATCCAGCTGCAAGTATTTTGTATCTACCAGTTTGCTTATCCAGCGACTTTGTTTGCTTAAGTTCATTCAGGAGGAATGGAAAGCATCTGTGAACATCTAGTTTCCAAGTCATTTTTTTAACATATTCTAAGTGGAATTTAGTACTTATTGTTATTATTCCTTTGTAGCTTTGGCTGTGTGTTTTGGGTCACTGTCCTCCTGCAAGATGACATTAAGCTTCCATCAAGTCTATTTCACCCTCTAGCTCTGTTTTTTATATCTTGTTTATATCTTGTTATATCTTCTTCTAATCACTTCTTACAAGCTTCCTTGTACTTGTTCTATCAAACCATCCCATGCCATGATGCCTCCACCACCGTGTTTCACCGTGACGATGTTGTGTTTGAGCTGAGGTGGTGTTGGCTTCATGCTTGTTTGCTACAGTTTAGTCTTATTTTACCATATCATCTGTTTGCTGTATCCTCTACATTACAAGGCCTGTGGCTAAATGCAAGGTGAACTTCTTATAGTTTCTTTCAGTAGTGGCTTGTTTTTCTTGCATAAAGGCTGAATTTGTGGACTTAACTGGGTCTGCAGTTTTCTCATGATGCTGTATGTTTTTTGACAAACATCCAACACCAAATATCTCTATTTATACTAATATTAAACCACACAGATGGAGTCAATTTGGTGCTAATTTTGCGACTTCTGGTGGGCTTTAGTTGTACTGAAACTTATTTAGGCATGTCGATGTACAGAAGACTGAGCAGAAATTACACACCACATTTTTCAGATTTGTATTTGTCAAAAAGTTTGAAACTGGGGGTAATTTTCCTACTTTCCTAGTTTGTTTTTTCCCCCATCACATTAAAATACACGGAGGTTTGTGTTTTGTGCTTTTAATGTGCCAATAATTTCTGTTCTCACATTCTAGTGTTCATTCAGTGTTCAGGCTTTTATTCTTTGTAGTTATGTGTTCATTCTGGGGCAACAACATAAATGTATTTGTCTCCCTCTGCAGGTGCCTAAAGGAAGAGCAGCACCTGCGTCCCGCCTCCCTGCCCGCCATCCCCAACCCTTTTCCGGAGCTGTGCAGCCCAGCAGGATCCCCCATTCTCAGCCCAATTCAGACCTCCGACAGCCATGCAAGTACACCTTCACCTTCATCACATCCTTTATTCTCCTTACATTAAAAACATCGAATCACAAACCAGGAAGAGGAGGAACGTATTACAAGTCTTAGTTATTTCCCTCCCTATTGGCTTCCTATAATATTGATTGATCAGTAACAGGGCAGAGAGTTTGTGTGGACGTAAATCTAGAAGCGTTCAGAAATCAGCTGAGTGACCCGATAGTCTCAGGTCAAAGTAGTCAGTGTTGACTTTGGCTTCACACTACGCTTTTCTTCCCTGACACCACTTCTGACCCTGGGTTATCTGACCCTGTGTGTGCGTGCGTGTGCGTGTGTCTGTGTGCGTGTGCGTGTGTCTGTGTGCGTGTGTGTGTGTGTGTGTGTGTGTGTGCGCGCGTGCGCTCCTGCGGCGTCATCACTATCAATCATGCACACACAAACACAGAGACGTGTTTCGCTGGGGTTGAAGGTGAGCAGTGTCTCCAGGATGCCCCAGACGGAGTGCAGACTTCCGTTGCCGAGCCGACGACCCGAATGGGAACGTCTTCGAGTCGGATCTCCCTGAACCTCCTGAATCCGTCTGCCGGATTTGACAGGACACATTCATTTCCTCAGTTCACACGCTTTTACCCTGGCTATATGCGTTAATGTGTGTGTGTGTGTGTGTGTGTGTGTGTGTGTGTGTGTGTGTGCGTGCATACGTGCGTCCGTGTGTGTGTGTCACAGTCTTGCCCTTCCTGCCCTCCTGTTCGGCCTGTTGTTCCAGGAATGTTCCATCCGTCTCAAAGATGTTTTCAGGATGCCCACCCTGAACAACAACTTATTTTAGATGGTCACTCACTTATTCCTAACAAACCTACCCAGATGTGCTATAACGGATACGTGATAAGAAAAAGCATTATTTTAGCATTTTGTTGACATCATCTCACAAGGTCTGGAGTCACAAAGCAAGTCTGCATTTCGCACAATGAATCCTTTGTGTCCATGTGAGGCTGACAGCGAACTAAATGTTGCCTCATGTCTTTTCCACATTATCTTCATTATGTCCACATTTTGTCCATTTAACTATTATCCCATGTGTCCAAACAGGGAAGCATTTTCCATTAGATGTGTATTTAACCATTCAGCTAACTGCAGCATATTTTTATATCCATTTTTATGTAACACAACTGAGTTAGCACAGACTGTATAGTACTGAACTCTGCTTGCACTGCAAAAACACAAAATCTTACCAAGTAGTTTTTGTTTAATTTCCAGGGAAAATATCTCGGTACAGTTGAAATGAGACAAAACTAACTTAGAAGTAACTCTTCAGCAAGATATAGGAGCTTGTTTTAAGTCAGTAATTCCTTAATATTGATGAAAGAGTAGTAGTTGGATTGGCAGATTGGCAGAAATATTTCACTTATAAGACATTTTCCTCTTGTGATAAGTGAAATAATCTGCCAATAGAGGTAGCAGGTTTTCATCAAAATTAAGGAATTATTGACTAAAAATAAACTCCAATATCTGGCTGAAAAGTTACTTATAAGTTAGTTTTGTCTTATTTCAAGCGTGCTAAAATATTTACATTAGAAGCTGGGCAAAAGCTACTTGGTAAAATTTTGCATTTTTGCATTGTGATGACAGAAAAGTGGGAATGTAGTGGCATTTTTTATCATTAACAGAACAGTGATGAAAACATTTTAGTAGATTAAGCCTAAAAAGTGGGAGCTCAACTGATAAATGCATCATATTTGGATCTGGAATGTTGCTTATTTAAGGAAACGTCTCTCCCACCACGTTAGTTAACAATGATTGATTAAAATGGTTATGTGGATTGCTATGGGATGCAGATTCCTTCATAAAATAAATGGAGCCTGAGTGAAGCATCCAGAAGGAACAGTCCAGTTGGGACACAAGTTGTTCTGCAGGCTGACTAACAATAAGTTTGTAAATGTTTCCATTTGCACGGAGCAGATCTGCCTGGTGCGACGCGTCACAGGGCGTTGCTTGAGCGCCTGACAGACGGTCAGAACTAGACGGACCTCGTACCGGGCCAGGCGTGACCTCAGTTCCAGTTTTAGCCCGTACCAATCATCTTTCCAGATACTGACGCAAACAGTATCTTTTTTTTTGTTTGTTTAAATTCAAAATGTTACTACAATGATCGTTGATGATATCAGACAAATATGATTTTAGGTTCTTTGACACAGGAGGAGCAGAAAATTAAGGGATTACAAGATTATCCCAATTTATTTATGGAATATTAATTCATGACTCAAGCCTAAGAACAAGCATGGAAATAAGTATCTGTATTTTCCATGTCTGGAAGAGTATGAAAAAATATCTTCTTTTTTAACTCTTAATTCCCTTCCTGGTGTACTTCACCTTGTCCTTCCTCCCTTTTATTCCTCCTCTTTTTCTTCTATTCTTTCATCCTTTACTCCTTCCTTCCTGGAGTCTTTCTTACAAGATTGTTCTCTCTTCCTTGTCAACCTCTGTTGTTCCTTCCTTTCTTTTGCTGTCCTACATTTCTTCTTTTTTGTCTTTCTTTGCCTTGGTGTTTTCCTGAATTGTGTTCTCTCTCTTTCCTTTTCTTTCTTCATGTCCACCCCTTTTCTTTTCCTCCTTGCCTTCCTTCTTTGTTTGTGTTGCTTTCTGTCAGGTCTCATACTTGCGCTTTCCTGCTGTAAAAACATTTTTACCTAAATTTACTGTAAAAGTTTGTACTTCATATCCAATTATGAACATAAAGGACTGAACACCGGAAGGTTTCCTGGAAAAATCTGGAATTCAAAAAATGTTGAATCAAGGGTTTACTAACAGGAAAACGTCAAGCAGAAAAGTTTCAGTTTTGACTAATTTAATAAACCCCAGTTGATGGCGTGCTTGGGGTTCGTTATACAATCATTTCAATCAGCTGTGCTGGAGCAGGGACTCGTCTAAACATAAAGGACGGTGTTGAGGACTGCTGCCTGGATGCACACATTAATTACTGGGACATTTGCACACCACACTTTCAGAAATAAAACAACCAGTCGACTTCACGCTAACCCAACACACAACTTGTCAGTTTCTGCTAATGCTGAAACTACGTGGCCACAAGCTACAATCTGTGTAAGCTGCACGTCTCAAGTGATGAAACACTAAGGAGCAAATAGGTTTTCATCTTTTCAGAAGCAAAAGTAGCTCAGCCACGCACACTGCTTCTTTAATGTCTCTGCCTTGGGACTTATTTTCACAGGTCGTTCTGTGAGTTCCTGTCACGCGGTCTGGCAGCTCCTTCTGCTGCACTGGTGGTCAGTACAGATCAGAACGGTTATGGGACAAACCGGGCTAAAGCTCTCTTGTTAAATAAAAATGGTTTGTTGGACATAATTCTGTATATTTACTTGTAAAATTGAGTGCAAGCTTGCTAAGGGTGGCTTACTTAACACTAATAGTTCTGATTATTGCCCTGGATTTGAGGAACAAACATCTTTATGTGGCGTGTAGACTTTAAGGATAATGTTTATTTCATAGCGTACTGCGTGTCTTGACATGGTGCGTTTACTTTTTATAGGATAATGCGCAAAATGAGCATCGGCTCGTCTTGAGCTGATAAAACCATCACTAATCAAATCAGTATTATGTAAAACTGACGATTCTAATGTTATTTCCTATTCAAAAACATACCTGGATTGTTGCCTTGATTCCCTCCTACATGTTTGAGAAATTGTTTAATCTCTATGGCAACCAATCTCCATGGAAACCATTCAGCTGAGCAACACCTAGTGGCAGACCTCCTTGGAGTTGCAGTTTCCGAGCGTCTGCCTCACACAGCAGCCTTCTCCCATGACTCCCCCACTCGGCTCCTTCAGACTAGCCAGTTGCAATTAGCAAACACCTGGAGGAACTCATTATACAACTTACTTCTCAGTGCTACACTTGTAAAAACATTATTAAAGGGTTAATAAAGGAGTGATGTGACGGCGTCCTGAAGGCGGACCTTTCAGACAGAGCAAGAGTTTCTTAAGAGACAGGGGCCCAATTTCAAGGCTTTATATTTGGAATTAAAATTTCTTTTACGTCATATTTGATATGTACATTTTTATATCAACTTGAAGGTAACTGTTACTTCATTGTACTACAAAATGGCGCTATGTGCCTTAAAAATACATAATACTGCCCCTTTAAATGCTGCATAACAGGTTGACTCTGACGTGCCGTTGCTGTAGCGATGCGGTGCTCAGTTGCGTTAAATGTAAACAAACAGCTGGCATACAGAACCTGTGTAGGTGTTATGAGAACATATACATATGAATATATGCAGGTCTGTAAATGATGCATGCCTTGGAGCAGGAGGAGCATATGAATGCAGACGAGTCACACATATGTGCCGTGGGACGATCAGCTGACGGCTCTCTGGTGTTTTTCTCCTCGGGCTGTCGCTGTGAATATTGTTCTGAAGATCCGCTAACAGGCTGACATTATGTCTCCGTCAGAAGTCCTAAATTGACTTTGGTCGGGGCTTCGGAGCCGTTTCTCATGGTTAATAATTCTAAAGGCCGTTTCCCATGCAGCCTGTGCCAGCCTTGCAACATTCATTCGAGCCGTGTTTTCCCCCGCCTTTCACAGGGATTTGGTCAGGTCCCATCTGTCATCGTTGAGCAAATGCGTTTGCTTTGGCACCGTGGCTGTAACGCAACTCGAGCTTTTATTTGTGGCCAGAGACAGTATAATCAACATCAGCGAGTTGGACCCAGCAGTTAAATATACGCTCAGTCGCAAGCAGATGATTTGGATGAATGCCATGTGGATCAGCAGGCCTCCCTGCTCTCCTCTGAAGTAGCTTTGAGCAAGACACTGAACTTGATCCAGGTTCTGGTTTACTGCTCCTCAGCTGACCCTGACCTCTGACCTCCTTAGGGATGAACGCTCTTGGATGGGGTTTTTTGTCCATTATTTGCTCTGCGGTTTGATTTTTAGATAATTGCTGCTTGTAAAGTCAGACAAAGATTAGAGGAAAGGTGTTTATAACCCTTGAACCTTTTCACATGTTGTCACATCATCACTAATAACTTTAATGGATTCTGTTGGGATTTCAGGTGATAGACCAAGTCAAAGCACAGTTTTGTTGTGAGGTTTAGTAGTTATTAGCAGTCATTTTTCTCAAGTAATTAGAAAATTTATCTCTTTTTACTCTAACCCTTAAATAAAACAACAACAAAAAAGAGTCTGGTGCAAACATTTTCCTTTTTAAGTCGCTTGGAGCCCATCTCTAGATGCTAAACACATGATCTCAATGTTTTCTGATTTTTTTTATTTTTTTTTTGACTCCTGAGTGATTGGTTAGTCCTGATACCGCGTTGGACAGATCCATCAGATATTTAGCAAAGAAGAAAGAAAAGCAAATGTATTGAGTCCGGCCTCAAAACACATGCACTGGACTTTAAGTGGTCAGAGCTCAGAAACTATTAAATTTAACTTTATTGTCTGAGCTATTTTTAAAAGGCACAGCTCATGCTGCAGGTTGGTAACAAAAGACCAACCAGATTGATGTAGAGTAAATAACTTTGTAAGCTCCTGTATTCCAGTAATCAACTTGGGGAAAAAAACATCTTAATGTGACTGTGGAGGCTGTGCTTATTGCTCTACTTTATACTAAATTTCCATGTAATGGTTTCTCTGGTGTCCTATTATTAGTTGTCTTCAAAGAAATATGCTTAAGCGCTGATTAATCTTGTGTAATAAGACGAAAGCTCCAAGACCCACACTCTTCAGGGACTCCTGCCTCCCCTTTGATTTGAGGTCAGCTGATGTATTTCTGCACGCAATGGTCTGCTGACCCACTGCAATCAGTCAAGGTGCATGTTCGCGTCCGTGTCTCTGCGCGCTCAGAGAAAGTCGCTCAGTACAGTTAGCTGGATGGCCATTAGTTCACTGTGTAATCTACCACAAACAATTTCCATCATTACCTGTTAATGAGATGTAATCTGACTGTGGGGGGATTTGGTGCAGATTGACATGCAGGTCGGAGTAATTATTTCTGCTGGTGTTTGTGGGCTTAATAAAGATTTGCTGGGACTTTGTAGTTTTTGCCAAGCACAAAATGTTTTGCAGAGTTGCAATGTGATGATGCAACTTGAAAGTGTTTTCTAAGGATTGTTAGAGTAATTGCTGCTTAACCGCACCGCAGACTTTTTTTTTTGCTCCCCCCCTACATTCCATGACTTTGCAAGAAGATAAAGTTGAATGCTGGTCCAAAAGGAGCCTGGGAAATCATTTTTAGCTACATAGTAGTTGTGCAACAATATAACCAGCTCATGAGATGATACATCATATTAGGTTTTTTTGAATTATTTTGGGGAAAACTTTAAATCCTCCATTTCTTTTGTTGTTTTCACAAAGTAAAAAGTTTCACAAATCACCAACTGATTTTAAAAATCTAATCTAGTCGGTGTATCTTGTTCCAGTTGGAGGCTAGCAGTTATCACTAGCCAGTAATGGTAATCCCTCTGCGTTTCAAAAATCGTTCGTACCTCGTTTTAATCCGTCTCTGTTTAAGGCTGACTTTCTGTTCAAATAAAAGTCTCCAATATAGACACAACAGCTTGTCAAGCTCCAAACAAACACCATTACATCTGGGGCTCATAATAATAACTTCCCTGCCAGCATGCCTAGGTGGGCCCCATATGGGGAAAAGGAGGGCAGACCAGATGGGTCCCATATGGGTTCGTCCGCCGGTTCCACGGTGGCCCCACATGGGTATGCCCATTTAGGGCCCATGTAGGGCCCACGTAGGCTGTGGCCCTACATGGCCAAACCCATGTGGGGCCACCGTGGAACCTGCGGACAAACCCATATGGGACCCATATGTCAGCCCTCCTTTCCCCCATATGGGGCCCACCTAGGCATGTTGGCAGGGTTGCATGTCTCATAATAGCAGCAACTCCATAACTCTTTGACAAGAAACATTTTGGCATTTAATGTTGCACGATCTAGTCCTAAGAGATCTTGTTTGTACTCAGACTCCCACAGCCTTGGAGAAACATTAAATCTTTCTACACTGTTGATCTATTAATTGGTTTGTTGGTTTCATCTTATCTGAGATTGGGTCATGGGGTAAATGGGTCAAGGTCCAGACATCCCACTACATCGGATACATAGGTCTACCCAAGGATCTCTGGGAAACCTCTAAGGAAGGCTTCCTGAACTCCCTAAATTAGTTGACAATTTTTTCATCACGACTAATCTGACGAAGCGATTCAGCCCTATATTTTGTCTGACTCGTAATCACACACAGGAGAAGTCTGGACTTTTTGAAGTGAGGATCGTTAAAGGGGCAGTATTATGTAGAATCTACTTTTTTGAGCTATACATTGTTTTATAAAGTTATTCCCTCATTAAAATCATACTTGGGGTGTTGCCTTGATTCTTTAATGCGTGTTTGAGAAATCCTTTAACCTCCTGTAGCAACCGTTCAGGTGTGTAAAACGTCTAGGTGGACCTAGCCCCACCTTTGAGACGCAGCTCTTCCTCTGAGCTGCAGTTTCCAAGCTTGGGCACCTCCCCCACTTGTCTCCTTCAGACTAGCCAGCAGCAATTAGCAAAGACCTGGTGGAACTGCATATCTGTGGAGCTCATTATACGAGCTATGTATCAGTAAATGTTGGTAAAACGTTGTTAAAGGATTAATAGAGGAGCCTTGTTGTGATGACTTCCTGAAGGTGGAGTTTCAATAAGAGAGGAGTTTTTAAGAAACAGAAGCCCAATTTCACAGCATTAAATTACAAAATCTAATTTATTTTAAGTCATATTTGATATATACAACATTTTAGAGTGACTGCAGTGTCTTGATTGTGTTATAAAATATCACTATGTGCCTGCAAAATACATAATACTGCCCCTGTAAAGGTCTTGGTAATGGATCCCCCATCGGTATTTGAAAGACGTCGCATCACTAAGAGCTAAATTTGAAGTGAAATGAAGATATGGTTTTAGTGTTGAAAGGTAACAACTAGTCAAACGTACTCTGTTTTAACTAACTTCAGCATTTTAAAAAACTCAAACAACAAATGTCTGTGTAACCTACATGCTAGGTTAACGGATATTAATGTATTCTTGGGTTCTGCATCTCTTGTAGTCACGATAAGGGTATGCATCTTTCCTGTGAAGACGAGTTTTCTTCAATTTCAATGAAAGTTGTTAAATTTGAAGTATTAAATCTTGTTTTAATATTGGCACAAGATTACATCAGGGGAATAAGGTTAAAGGTGGAACTTGGCTCACGTTGTATATTTTCAAAGTTGATGAGAATCTCACGGTGTCGGGTCATGTGGAGTTGAGCTCCTCATTGAGGCGCCACTCTGGTGAAGTGAGATTGAGTTTGGCGGCTCTGCAGTGGTAATCAGCTCTGACTGGCCTGAAATCTGAAGAACTTTCACTGACATGAAACACAGACGATGCTGCAAAAGAGTCCAGAGTGACCAACTGCTAACAGGAAGTCAAATACTGGCAATAGAGATTCGGCAAGAGAAGCACCAGGTGGCGGAAAACTTTTACAGAAATATAGAATCAGTGACGGCTGAATTTGAATGTGTTTACTGCTCAGAATGGTTCTCTAGTGTTCAGACTTCAGGCGACACTTGGACTTGAGGAGAATCATTAGCTAAAAATGCATTTCAAGTTCAATTGACTTTTAACTTCACACTGTGTTCAATGCTTAAAGCTGCAGTATGTAACTTTATAAAAAAATGTTTTTTACATATTTGTTGAAACTGTCACTATTTAGTGACATCATAGTACGAGAAAAATTATCTGTGAAAAAAATCAAGCTTCTCTGACTTCTCCCAGTGCTAATTAGAAGCAACCAGTCAGAGCCAGGAGGCGGGTCTTAATGCTGTCAATCATGACCATTTGCACACCGCTGTTCCAAACCCTCAAACTCCTCTTGATTTCTGCTATGATACAACTTCTCCCCATTAATAGAGCCTGTTATGAATGCTAAGGCTAGTTAGCATAGCGGATAATCGATCTTGTTTTTCCGCCATTTGCACATTTAGCAGCACATTCCCAGGGAGGATCAACAGCGTTAAGATCCTCCTCCTGACTCTGATTGGTTTTTTGTTCAGGATAAGTAAACTTCAGATTTCTTCAGATGGGAATAGGTGGAGCAGATCAATCATTTCATAAAGTTACATATTGCAGCTTTAAGCCCCCTTTTGGCAGCTCAGACAGCCATGATGGCATTTTTAAGAAACTTGCAATAAAGTTAAGACCTGGAAAGTGACATCTAAAACGTTGACATTTTTGTTTCAATATTGCAAATCTTGTTTGCTTATTTTAACTTTTCTTTTGCATTTTTCTTTTGCTTTAGGGGAGAAAAAAAATGTAGTTTGAACCTCCACAACATCTTGTAATTGTTAGTTGCAGGCAGCCGAGCTTTTGTTTATTCAAAGCTGTTGGAGAGGTTATCTGCTGGCTGCGTTCAGTGTTTATATACAGAAAAGCAGACGGTGTGCAGAGTCATCCACTGAGTAAAGAAGTCTTTTTCACTCTGCAGCTCGAGTTACTGAGGAAGAGGCTGGCTCCGGCTTAAAACAACCAGATCAATTGTGATACGTCTGTGCTTGTGTAAAAATGTGTGCGTGTGTGAGAGGGAAGGAGAGAGAGAAAGAGGTTTAGGGGCTCATAAACCTCTTGGGCAAGTGGTTCTGACCCAGGTGCAGATTACTGTGTTTGACCTCTGACCCATAGTGTGTGTGTTTGGTCATATGTGCGCAGGTGTCTGCTTGTAACCCCTCAATCCAATATGTTGCAATTGTGTGTGTGTGTGTGTTGCCATAAGTGGCATAGGAGACAATAAACCCTGTTAGCGTTTCACCTCTCACCCTTTACTATTAAAGTGGAGGGAAAAAAGAGAAGGAAGGGGGGAAGGGAGAAACGAGGCAAGGTGAGTTAGTTTTAAACGTATAATAATAGTAGAGCTAAAAATATTTTACCTCTAGGACATTTTCACACTCTATCCTGTTGCATTTACTAGACTTGGTGTCCTGAATTGGGATTTTATGTGTCAAACACAAAGTAGTGCATAATTGTGAGGAAGAATGAAAAAGATGCACACGTTTCTAAAATTTGACAGAAAATATGGTTTTTGAAGAACCCCGTTTAGTTACGATTACATCTTTTAGGTTATGTTTCTCACAGCTTTGCAGATCTACACACTAATGGTTTCATGTTCAGAAGATAAGATGAGGGAAATTCAGAAATATTCAGACTTTAATAACATCCATGAGAATTATGTGAGTTTTGTTAGGAATTGGATGTCATTTAAGAAAAACTATTATATCCACAAATAAGCAAACATATTTAGTCATAAACAGACACCCGTAAGATGTTTACAAGTTAAACACTAATATAATACATGGGATATATATTAAATATTGCAATATTTTTGCTGCATTTTTTTGTAATCAGCATGGAGGTGCTGTTCATGGTCTTAGACATAATGATGAAGAAAAGCACAGTGTGTGTGTGGGGTTTGGCCTCAATACCCCTGCAGCAGGCAGTGTTGATTGTGGAATAACATTGATTATATATGCGTAAAGTTTTGGTGTTTTAGTCAGAATATGCTAAAACTGGCATATTCTGCAACAATCCAGTCTTCTTTATTTTAAAATCTTTCTCTCTCTCCCCCTCCCCCCCCTTTAAATTCCTGATAACTCCAATAGAAAGCTTCCAACTTTTAAAACTCCCAGAATTTTGCTCAACTTTATCCAAACTTTTTTCCAAAATGGCTTCCTTTTTTTTTTTTTTTTTTTTTCAGGCTTCCATGAAGGCCACATTTATGATGTGCTATGATAGCAGAATCACTACTGTTGCTTTCTTGATTGATGCTCTTCTCATCCTGCCTTCCCGTCGTGTCTTGGTGAATTGCGACGCTTCTTCTTCCCTTTTCAGACGATAAATTGAACGAGGTTTTTAAAGCGTTGGACATGGCTTTCAGACCCAGCGCTGCTTTGAAGTTCTCTGCTATAAAAACATCTTATCCATCTTTTGAGTTGGTCCATTACATAAATTCCTTAAAAGAACAAAATTTAACAAATCAAATGGAGATGTGAGCAGGGGGGGAAATGAGAGTGGACCAGAAATCAAGCAGATGGAGAAGGAGGAAGACGTTGGCTCCTTGTGACGCACGCGGTATGTTCGTTATCGCTTCCTGCACCCGCTCATCTCATCATGAATATCCCTGCACAAGCGTGACTCCATGTAGTTGGTAGGAGCCTGGCTCTCTCAGGAGCTGCAGCATGAGTCAGGAGGAAAAGTCCAACACTAATGTGGAAAAAAAGGTGGGAGGGGGGGCAAAAATAAAAAAAACACACACAACAAAAACCCTTCTGCAGATGGTCTTCATAATTTACATTTTGTCTTCCTCTTTCAAGAATGTGTGTGTGTGTGCCTCAAAGTTCTCACGCACACTGTATTAGGGGCCAGCTGGGTTTGGCCTGGGCTCTCTACACATGAGCCTGATTATGACTCAGTATTGCATTACTGACATTCCTCCATAGATCTTTTTTTCTCCACTCCTCTTTCTCTCCCCCCTCTTTGCAACTGTTTAGCTCTTCCTTGACCCTTCCAGTTTCGCCCCAAACGCGTGGCACGTTATCCGTTCGCCTCCGCATCCAATTAGTTCCCACTTCAAATTTTTCTTTTACCCTCTTTTTTTTTTCTTTTCTCGTGAATGTTCAAGCTGTCGGTGTGCATTACACATGTTTCTATGGCCCTAACACTTCTGCCCAGTATTTCACATGCAGCTGAGGAGGAGGAGGAGGAGGAGGAAGAAGAGGACAGGAGGCAAAGGGAGGGGCTAGAAATTGAAACCGTCAAGCCCGCTCAAAGGAAATGTCAGAAGATGCAGAAGAATAAGGGATGAGTCTCTCCGTCCTGCGATTGGCTCGGTAGTTTGAGCTCGTCTGCATGTGTGCTTGAGGAGTGGTGGGCGTGTCTTAAAAAGAGGGGGGAGAGATGGTGTGGCGCCATCAGTAAAAGGAGCTGACGGAGATAGTTTTTTGGACACGGGGGGGGATCAGGTGGATGAAACACAACCCTGGAGATAAGAGAGTACGTGACAGGTAGCAGCTCCCTGGTTAAAGAAAAAAAAATCCCACTCTGGGTTAATCAACTAGGAGGAAGAGGAGGAGGAGAAGGAGGAAAGGAGCGACTGCTCATACCGCTCCTCGCAGCTCAGTACGGGAACAACGGGCAGCCTCCTCCGTCTCTCCTTTACTTTCGTCCTTCTTCTGTCACTTCCTCTCCCTCTCTTTTCTCCCCCGCCCCCGTTACCTCCTGCATTTGCCTCGCCAATCTGTCCTTCCTTTCCTCTCTCTCTCTCTCTCTCTCTCTCCTCCCTCGCTCAGTTTCCCTCTCTCTCTCCCTTCCTGACTTCCTCCTCCCTCCCTCTGTGTCCCTCCGTGTCACTGGAGAGCGTCTCAGTGTGAAAATGCCATCCTGCTCTCCAGACTGTTGCCTCTTACAGGCTGTGGAGGTAAGGGACCTGTGTTGTGTGTGTGTGTGTGTGTGTGTGGGTGGGTGTGTGTTGAGTGTGTGTTTCTTCTCCAGTTTTCTGTTCTGAGGCTTGTGTCGGGCTTTCCAGAAGCAACCGAGTGTCAGTTTGGAAGCATGCTTTTTCTTTTTCTTTTCTTTTTCTTGGTTTAGTGTTTTTAAAAGTTTCCTCAAACAAAAACTCATGCGTCATACATTAACTTTTTTTTTTTCTTGTCGGGGGGCATGTGGGAAGAGAGGAGGCAGCCTTTGGGCTTTTGCAGAGGGCAGAAAAAGTGCAGTGACGTTGTTTCAGATTTCAGAGTGAGCCTTTGTGTCGCTGCTCTTGCTCCTGGTGATGTTTTGTGTTTTTATTTTTTACCCAGGCAGTTTACATTTTAAATCCTTTTGAGTCATTTTATTTCTTTTTAAACTTTGCAGAGCTTTCGTCCCGACTTCATTTTCCGCCCCCTCCCTCTCTCCTTCGCTCCCTCCCTCTCTCCTCCTCCTCCTGTCCAGCCCCCTTGGCCATCACCGGTTTTTCTGTCTTGTTTCATGTCATCTAAAGCAGCGGTTTTTTAGTTGCAGAAAAATATTTCTGCTTCGACGAGGGGCGAAAAACACACAAGCACGCACACTTATGAGGTTCTCCGGGCGTCGCGGCGTCATTTCTGTGGTTTGCAGACACTTTCTGATGTCAGTTCCCCCTCGGTGAGAGAGAGTCCTGTGCGAGGGTTATCTGTGCAGCAGCACACTCGAATGAGGGCAACATTACACCCGGTTTAAATGTCGCTTTGGGCACTGGGCTGGAATGGTTCAAAATGGCGCAACAATGGGAGGTTCTCCTGCTTTAAACCCGACCCGCTCGCAGCTCCAAGCGGTGACATTTTTAATGACAAAATTCAACACGTTACAAACTCACCGACTTATTTCAATCTCGAAGTGCGAGTGTGGGATTTTTTAAAAGAAGGATCTTCTTTTTTCTGCATTTTCTTTTGTGTAGACTTATCCGAAGGTGTCCGTTTCTTGCGTCTGGGATTTTTTTAATTTTTTTTTTTGCGGAGGTTCAGATGCGCATTTGTTGGTGTTGGACAAAGTTTGGTTGTGTTGTGAACAAAAAGGGCTGAACTGAAGGCGCAGGGGCAGGCCAGCCTTTCCTGGACGTCATCCTACTGGGTTTTTTTTTTTTTTTTTTAAAAGCCCACTTCATGTTCGAGTGACAGAATCATGTGAACACAGCCTTTTTTAAGGGTGGACCTGGTTATGGAGGTAAATTTAGACACTGCTGTTTAATTATTATTTTCTCCACATAATCTAATTCCTGGGAGCAACTCGGGACGCACCGTGCACCACACTTTTTTTTATTTATTTTTTTCTTCTTTTTCTCTTCTCTCTCTTTCTCCTTCTTGTGGAAAACATGACCTCCACTGTTCTCGTGCTCATTTGTGCTGTGTGTCTCTTCAGATCGTGAAGGTTTGGAGCGAGGATGGCGCCGGCAAAGTGGTGGAGATTCCAGCCGACATGACGGCGAGAGACGTGTGTCAGCTGCTGGTCTACAAGAGCCACTGCGTGGACGACAATGCCTGGACGCTGGTGGAGCACCACCCCGTCCTCGGTCTCGGTAGGGGAACTCGTCCCGGTGTGGCTCTGATGCACCGAGGCGCCTACAGGGCAAATAGCAAATTTTTGCCTCTATAGAAGTCAAACTTTAATCCTTCTTTACATTTTGCATGGATTCAGATTATCGCGATCAGATTTAAAGCGATTTTCATTGTCGGGTATTGACGTCGGCTACTTTTATCGGACTTAATGGTGTACAAAAGCGCCAATATACGCAGTTAAAAGCATATAAACCAGATTAAACGGGAATAATTTTCCACTATAGCCGTGTTTATTTGCCTACAGCGGATCTTTTCTGTGCTTGTGGGTCTTTTGGTGCCTCTCCAGAGGTAGATGGACTCTATCTGGGGTGTGCCGGAGTTTAGCAGGGGCTTCAGTGGCGCAAAGGAGTGAAACCCTGAGATTTTAAATGAATGGATGTGTTGGAAACTCTGTATGTTATGTCTCCAAATAAATTCATATGTAACTATTTATAAAAAGACCATGTACTAGCCCCACCTGTAACCTAATCCTCAACCTCCAAGCTCATTAGACGTAGCATCACATGCTCCTCCTTTTGTTTTGTTTTGTTTTTTTTTTGTTTTTTTGTGTATTTTAGTGACTGTGCTGCATTGCAACTAGAGCTACACAATATGTTGAGTTGCAGTTGTGATCGCAGTGTCAGTGTGTACAATATCACACTTTGAAAGGACTGCTCGGGTGCAGTATTTGACGGCAGAATAGGATTTCAGGTGCTTCTCTCCAATGATAAAATTGACATCTTGGATGTTTTGGGTTTTTTCTTCCACCTGATCTGCATCTTTGTGATCAAGATCACAAAGCCAAAGGAGACGGCTTGTCATGTTTTAAAGATGTTAAAGAGGGTAGTTGGTAGTGTCTTACCAAGAGTTTTTGACCAAGCTTCTAGTTCAAATATCTTTATGCATTAAAATAAACCAAAACTAACTTACAAGTAACTTTTCAGCAAGATATAGGAGCCAGATTTAAGTGAATAATGTTGATGAAAAAGTACTATTTTACTTATAAAAAGACATTTTTCCCATCTAAGTGAAATAATCTGCCAGCAAAATAAGTACTTTTATCAATAGCAAGGAATTATTGACTTAAAACAAGCTCCTTATATCTTACTGAAAAGTTACTTGTAAGTTAGTTTTGTCTTATTTCAAGTGTACTAATATATTTCCATTAGAAACAGACAAAAAATATTTGCCAAGATTTGTTTTTGCAGAGTGGGCGTCTCTAGAAAACAGTTTCCTTTCTAAAAGCTTCTTGCAGCTTTTGCTCTGTCTCCGGCGTCATTTCTAAACGGCTTGCTAAAACTGAAAATGGCTAACTGAGTAAGAGAGGTGATGGCGGTTTGTCTGTGCATTTCAACCTTAAACCCTTGAAGTTGCAGATTGCAGTGTGGATGTGCATAATAAGCTTGTTTGGGCAGGGCGTTGAAGCCGGTGCTCCCTAGCATGGGCTGAACGCGCGTACGCCTGCATCTCCTGACGAGGGAGGTGTGGCAGTTGCAGGATTATCCGTTTTCCATGTTCTACTTACAATCCCTGCACCCTCCCAAAATAATTTACTCAAGGGGGGCTGGAAAGGGGAAAAGGAGAGAAGAAAGAGCTGCTTTTCCTCCTCACTTTTTTTGCTGGGTCTCCCTTTGAAGCTTTATTAATTTCTTTTTTTTTTTTTCTTTTTTTTCTTAACTGAATCTTTCTTTGTCCTCTTACCAGCATCGTATTTATAGAGTCAAAGAATCGCTTTGTGCGTTTTCCTGCTTGAGCTGTGTTTCTGGAAAAAAAAAAAAGTACACTGAAGAGATGGAATGTGAGTTGCAGAGAGCGAGGAAGAGGGGGGGCGAAGAACGAAAGAGAGAGATGAAGAAAAAGCAGGAGACAGAAAGAAAGAGGAGGTGTTTAGGAGGTGTAGGGGGGGACAGGATTTGGACGGGGCGAGAGGCCTGGACTTAAAGCGTCATACCAGAACCTCGACGGGCCAATGGCGGCTCACCGTCGGACGAGCCCCTAGCTGTCCCGGCCAATCAATCTCCCGTTAACCTTGCACAGGAAATTCCCCTGCTTGTAGCCAGCACGCCTGTGAACGCGCACACAACCGGAGTCCAGACATTTCCACCCCTGTCGCGCAGCCACAGAGCTGTTTTTAGCACAAACGGCAACCACATTTTCACAAAACAAAAAGTAAAATAAAACCTTAGTTTTATTAAAGCTTGAGTGATTTCAACGTGATTTTTAAAAAATGAGCTGTAGGATAATGGTGTAACCTTTAACCGTCATTGTTCAGGAATAGTCGTAGACAGACGGAGGAAAGGAGAGCAGTGAGTGGGCAGGTCAGGCTCTTAATGTGTGCTTGTGTATTTGTGGCTTGTACTTTGCTTATGGCTTTGCTGCTCTCAGCAATCAGCCTAAATACATGACATCATCCTTTCTGCAAGGCCCCCCTCATCCTCACTTCCTCCTCCTCCTCCATCTCACACCACTTCTCCTCTCCACCTTCACCTCCTCCCCGCCTGCCTCACAGTGCCTCTGCTTTTTTTCACAGCCCCTCCTCATTCAACATCTCAGAACCCCCTCTCACTCCCTCCCTCCTCCTCCTTCTTCACTCGTCTCATAGTAACAGGCGATTTTTCTTGCTGTGTCATTGTATGCAAGAGTTGAACTGGGGATGTGATGATAAATATAGAGGCAAAGCACCCCTGCTGATGGCGTGAATGGAGGAAAAAAAGGACAGTTAATCTGAACACTGGTGCTCTGGGACTGGTGTGGCTAAGTCAGGTTAGCATTTCTGACTGGGTTTTACTCTATGGTGGGTTGTTGCGAATGGGTGTGCCTGCTTGAAGAATAGAGGGGATGTCAACACATGTTCTGTCGAAATTTGACACATTTTTGTAATGCGTTCAAAATCGGCCTTAGTTGATAAATTTTTGGGTTAAAACGCTACATCTCTGATGAAATTACAGTGTGACATCAGGAGTGAAACTAAATTGCCTTGCACAAATATTAGTAGGCTTTGAATATTTTCCCATGTTGTTATAATACAACTACACAATGTTGCACATTTTAGTAAAGGTTTAGTCAAATGTGTTTTTCTCACAACTTTTGTCACAATTTCAGTAATGAGTGATAATTTTAGTTTTAGGCCCTGAAACTAACAGTATTTTCGGATGTTGACTGGGAAGACGCCCTCAGCCAGCTGTAGTTGTCATGCCAGTCCGCTAGATGGCGCTGTGACTGTAGCATGCGCTCTTGAGCTTTAGCTTCCACCTCACTAGCTTCCACCGTCTCTGTCTCCTATGGAGGAAGTGCTCATTTAGCACATATATTTCTCATCAGAAATTGCGCTAAACTGAACAGGTATAAGTAGTATAACACTGTATAAAGTTGTCCGCCGTTATTTTTGTTGCTATCAGACCCTGAATGTACAGACTAAACCCTGCAGCCGTGCGATCTACGCATGTGCGCTCTCTGTCGCAACCTCCGCGGGGGTTGTGACAGAAACCATTGACATAATATAAGGATAGACGCCTCATGGACCGCTCTCGCCTATTGTCGCTGACGAGATTTAGGGCGGCCATCTTGGAGCGGTACTCCACTCCACTCAGCGTTATGTGTTTAGCAGGCACAATGACGTATCAGCGCATTTAATCGATCATAACACACTTTTTTGTTACTGGAAACCATATTCAAACATCTGTCAAAGCAGCATTTATAAACAATTGTATTTTTTAAGTGTTTTTAATACATAGTTCATCATATTTAAATATGCTTAGTGGCTATAACAATAGAATAGGAATGGAATATTCTTATATCAATGTATGAAGAGCATATTACAAAACACACAGCCGTTCATAATTTATTTAATAAATTATTTAGTAATATCAATATATATTTATATAACTATACAAACACTAATAAATAAAGATTAATAATGGCACAAATAAATAATGATTAATAGTGAATTATATATATATTTTTCAGCTGACGAGTCCAAAATCCGATGCGAGATTCATCCGTGCTGCAGTGAATCCGTCTCTCTTTATAGATATCTCCCTCTTCTTCCTCACATCGTGTCTTTAGGAAACTTTCAAAACAAAAACGGAAGATTTAGGATGTATCTTACTTTTGACAGAATGAAAGAATATAAATAATAGTCTTTACCACCTGTGTAAACTTTGTTGGTGAATGTTATAACACATAATATAAGTTGTATAATATGTGTTATATTGTTTCATTTCTAATATAGGCCCTTTTGTCAGATAATCTAAGTCAATGTTAGAGAATAATTAATTTTTTTAGATTTACAGAGTCTCAGTTTGCCTTCATAGCGGGGCTGAACCCGTATTACACCAAGCACTGTAGCTAATATTAGCTGGTATCTCACAGGTGGACATAAATACAGTAAAGTAATATTCTAATCACAATATATACACAATAATATGTCCATCTTACTTGTGAAATGTTGTCTGTGGAGCCGTCACATCAATAATCCATAGATCTGAATAACAATATCCCTCACTGCTGAGGCATCTTCTGCTGTTTTGGTTGAGCAAAGTAGGAGGGTATACCGCTCCAAGATGGCCGCCGTATTTCCTGCGCCGGACCGGCCAATGCGGGGCCTACTCTTATATTATGTCTATGACAGAAACGAGCGGCTGGATGGCAACAAAAATATGTTTCGGCTTAACTGAAGAGCGGTTCCGTGTAAACAGGGCCTTAGTCAAGAACTCCTCGATTAAATTGATTGTAAATTTACCCAAGAGGCACGCTTTTTTACGACCTCTTGGGTCTTTATGGAAAATAATTTCTTGAAACCTTGCTGAAATATTTTCTCAAGGGTGGAAGAAATAAAAGTTAATTTTACAATACCCAGAGGCACAAATTAATTGCTATTTTTCATTGCTTGTTATATAATGCATCTTTAATTACTTTTACCTTTTTTCCCAATTCTGAAATGGCCAAAACCTGGGGTGTGTATTTAAGCACAGTACACACATGATTCATCAAATTAACAATGGTGGAAGCAGTGCCAATAGCGCAATCTCAGCCTTCCAAGTCCACATGTATCATTTCAAAATGAAATTATCATAAAATGCACTATTGGAATATTAACATTGTTACAGCAAGTGTCTCTTCTGCTATCATACAATATAATCATTTCACTTCTTTCCATTCTCATTGGCTTTCAAACCTTTCCCTCCTTCCCACTTGACTAAAACTTGTAATTATATTTAATCTCCCTGGAACATTTTTGCTGCATTTTTATTGGTTGACAAAAAATGTCAAATAGTTTCATCTCAGCATTAGTCATTCTGGCTTTTTTGTTCAGTTCTTGGCAAAAACTGCCAAAGCCCTTTCGGCGATTAAATTAACACAATAACCATTAGCATTTGTGTGTTTTCCTGGGATTTTATATGATAGACCAAACAAAATGTGCCTGATTGTGAAGTGGGAGGGAAATTGATATATGGTTTTTAAATGAAAATTTTAAGTTAATGTAGGGATAAATTTACTGAAGAAGAGATGCCAATAGACGAATAGAGGACACGGCAAATATGTGCAAGGTGTTCTGGCTAGACGGGGCCAAAATTAAACCTCCTGCTCCAAATAACAGAATTGGCACTGCTTATAACTAAATACATATCTGGAACAAACTTACGGAAAATTGTGAAACAGTCGAAACACTGAGTTCCTTTTGGATTAAAAACCCACCTGCTTAGAGGTGCTTTTGTACAACAATAAATGAAACGCTAACCAACATTTTGATGTGTGATGACGACACTTGGAAACATTTTATATTTCAATAGTTGATTTTTGTGTTTTTATGATGTGAAGCACGTTGAACTGCCTTGTTGCTAAAATGCGCTATGCGAATAAAATTTGATTTGATTTCAATATAACGGCGCCAAACGGGGCAACATTATTTCCATCTACATATCTGACTAAAACGTTCCACATAATTCAACATTTGAAGTTATAAGACCATATGAGTGTCGCTGCTACACGTGAAATAGATTTCAAAGACGAGGTTTTCCTCACCGATGCGTGACGCGGTGCTAACTCTGCCCATCTCTTGTTCTCACAGAGAGGTGTGTGGAGGACCACGAGCTGGTGGTTCAGGTGCAGGCCTCCATGAGCAGCGACAGCAAATTCCTCTTCAGGAAGAACTATGCCAAATATGAATTCTTCAGGAACCCACTCGTGAGTTTCTCGCATCCCTGATTTGACCTCTCTGTGACTGCTTGCTCTTAGCACGCAGCTCCTTTCTCACAAACACACACACACANCTACTCTTATATTATGTCTATGACAGAAACGAGCGGCTGGATGGCAACAAAAATATGTTTCGGCTTAACTGAAGAGCGGTTCCATGTAAACAGGGCCTTAGTCAAGAACTCCTCGATTAAATTGATTGTAAATTTACCCAAGAGGCACGCTTTTTACGACCTCTTGGGTCTTTATGGAAAATAATTTCTTGAAACCTTGCTGAAATATTTTCTCGAGGGTGGAAGAAATAAAAGTTAATTTTACAATACCCAGAGGCACAAATTAATTGCTATTTTTCATTGCTTGTTATATAATGCAACTTTAATTACTTTTACCTTTTTTCCCAATTCTGAAATGGCCAAAACCTGGGGTGTGTATTTAAGCACAGTACACACATGATTCATCAAATTAACAATGGTGGAAGCAGTGCCAATAGCGCAATCTCAGCCTTCCAAGTCCACATGTATCATTTCAAAATGAAATTATCATAAAATGCACTATTGGAATATTAACATTGTTACAGCAAGTGTCTCTTCTGCTATCATACAATATAATCATTTCACTTCTTTCCATTCTCATTGGCTTTCAAACCTTTCCCTCCTTCCCACTTGACTAAAACTTGTAATTATATTTAATCTCCCTGGAACATTTTTGCTGCATTTTTATTAGTTGACAAAAAATGTCAAACAGTTTCATCTCAGCATTAGTCATTCTGGCTTTTTTGTTCAGTTCTTGGCAAAAACTGCCAAAGCCCTTTCGGCGATTAAATTAACACAATAACCATTAGCATTTGTGTGTTTTCCTGGGATTTTATATGATAGACCAAACAAAATGTGCCTGATTGTGAAGTGGGAGGGAAATTGATATATGGTTTTTAAATGAAAATTTTAAGTTAATGTAGGGATAAATTTACTGAAGAAGAGATGCCAATAGACGAATAGAGGACACGGCAAATATGTGCAAGGTGTTCTGGCTAGATGGGGCCAAAATTAAACCTCCTGCTCCAATAACAGAATTGGCACTGCTTATAACTAAATACATATCTGGAACAAACTTACGGAAAATTGTGAAACAGTCGAAACACTGAGTTCCTTTTGGATTAAAAACCCACCTGCTTAGAGGTGCTTTTGTACCACAATAAATGAAACGCTAACCAACATTTTGATGTGTGATGACGACACTTGGAAACATTTTATATTTCAATAGTTGATTTTGTGTTTTTATGATGTGAAGCACGTTGAACTGCCTTGTTGCTAAAATGCGCTATGCGAATAAAATTTGATTTGATTTCAATATAACGGCGCCAAACGGGGCAACATTATTTCCATCTACATATCTGACTAAAACGTTCCACATAATTCAACATTTGAAGTTATAAGACCATATGAGTGTCGCTGCTACACGTGAAATAGATTTCAAAGACGAGGTTTTCCTCACCGATGCGTGACGCGGTGCTAACTCTGCCCATCTCTTGTTCTCACAGAGAGGTGTGTGGAGGACCACGAGCTGGTGGTTCAGGTGCAGGCCTCCATGAGCAGCGACAGCAAATTCCTCTTCAGGAAGAACTATGCCAAATATGAATTCTTCAGGAACCCACTCGTGAGTTTCTCGCATCCCTGATTTGACCTCTCTGTGACTGCTTGCTCTTAGCACGCAGCTCCTTTCTCACAAACACACACACACACGCACACACACAGACCGCAGAGTCTCTCCAGTTATTATTTTTCCCCCCTTGGTAGTTTTGGGTACACACAGCTAAGGGATAATTATTTTGTTTTCACCTTAAATATAATAAGACGATCACGTTTTCACATTTTGTTTTCTCCTTGACTCAGTCCAGAGGATCTGCTCTGTGATCCTGTGTTTCAGCACACGCTGCTGCTATCATGTTACAAGCGCATTGATGACGATAAATCAATGCTCACATGTTTGGTGTAATGTTTCACCATCTTTAGGTCAGTATGTCAGGAGGCAAACAGTTAACTAGCAGTAAACATTTAGCCATCGTTTAGACACTGAGCTGGGGCAAAGATTCCCTCATGCTGCCCACAGACGGAGCATTTCTGTGGTTTATCCACTGCTGTGAAGATCCACATTAATCTTCTTTTACTTACTGTGAAAGTTCTGCTTTAAATTTGAAATGCTAATAATGTGACTTTTTTCATCTAAAGAGGAATAAATTTTTTGTTATTTTACTTAAAGCACTTATCAAGTTTTTATTCAACTTTTTAAAATTTATTAAACAGTGAAGTTTAAATAATTTCAAAAGTAATTAAAGTTGCATACTTATGATAACCCATAAGGCTGCTTATTTCATGGAATACTTCAAAATAACTCGTCACTTAAAATATTTGGGCTTGAATATTCAGGAAAGAAACAAAAGGGACGATATTTCTTAAACAAAACTTTCATTTTATGACTTAATTTGCTGCAGTTCAACTTGGAGACAGAGCTAACTCAGTTTAATTTGACAAATCAAATTAATTTCACAATAAAATATATTAGAACAGCCAGGATGGGTTAGATTAATGGGATTTATTGATTATACAGATCTGGCTGGTTGTGTTTTGGAAATGGAACAAAGTTTTTAAGGAGGTTAACTTATGACTAAGATTGGGACTAGTTTTCTGGATTTTTTTTCCCACAATAAATACATTTTCATTACAGGTAAAGGCCATTTACCATCATTTGAAACCAGTCTCAAATGAAACCAGGCTGTATTTTTGTTGGGGTTTTTTGCATTTACTCATGCAATCTTTGTCTCATCCTAACACCGTTTTGATCTGAAACATTTAATTGGGATGAAAAAAAAATTGCAAGTAAGCAAATATTTGGCCATTATCTGCAAATATAAGAAAAAAATAAGTAGCTATTGCAAATGTTTAGCTGGAAGCTTGGGAATATTAACAACACAGTGACTCTGAAACATGTTAGGTTCTCACTGGGTTTTTCTCCTGATGAACAAAACTACTCAACATATTAAAAGTAACTCTTTTAATATGTTGAGTATTAAAAGAGTTCATTTAGGAGGTAAGCTGGGTGGATATTTGCTGTAAAGAAGCAAAAGAATCAGAGTTATTGAATAAGATCCAGTAAATCAAAGCTGCACAGTGTTTGTTTGTTAGCTAGCGATGCAGCCTGAAATCATTAAAAAATGAGGAGAAACTTTAATAAGCTGGATAATGCCTGTTTGCACCTTTGCAAAATGATTTTCAAACTTTGTTTTTATATTTTTTGTTAGCTCGAGTATCGCAGCAGCTTGATATGCGGTCCTTCATGTCTCAGTAACCCGGTGCCAGCCAGCCAGGCCGTGTTAGCTGCCCTGCATGGCATCTGGTGATGCGAACTCAGCTGGGGGCTCTCTGCAGCTGTATAGAATGACATTACTGCCGGGATGATTTAGGTGTGTGTCAGAGCCAGCAGGTGATCTCAGCCCTGTGGTAATGAGCCCAGTAAAACAGCAGAGTGCTGGCTGCAGCCTGTCAATCACGCTAAGAGTGGCGCTGCTGGCTAAAGGGGATTACATCAGTGGGTGAGATCATACTGCATCTACTGCAAGGCTGGAGTGCCCTCTTTCACTTCCCACCACTTAGCGTTTGAGCCCTCATACCCATTACACACACACACACACACACACACACACACACACACACACACACACACACACTCGCATAGATCTATTCTGTAAAAAGAGATGCTGTCCTCTCTTAGCTCTTGCATGCTCTAAGTGGTTTCAGGTGACTGTGTCTTTCTTTGTCCCTTTCTCTGACAGCCATTGTCAGCGTGTTGGTTTGTGTGCTTCTTTCCCATCCAGAACTTTTTTCCAGAGCATATGGTGGCTTTGTGTCATGAGTCTGACTGTTCGATCCCTCAGTCACAGCTCTTACAGGTGAGAAAGCTACCTGCTAAAAAGTTAAAAACTAATTTAACGTCCTAAAGATTCTCTGTAAATATCACTTGCATCTCATCGGATGCACAGATTGCTTTGCAAAAGTATTCGTAACTCTTGAACGATTCTCCTTTTGCCACGTTTCAATCCCTAACTCTAAAGAAATGTATGTTATCTGTGGTTTTAAGTGTCAGACCAGCACAAGGAAATGCATATTTGTGAAGAAGTGGCCAATTTATGAACAAAAGTGATGCGTGTCTTTAAACGCTGTAAGAATCTGAAAAGTGTTTCACACATTTGTATTTGTGTTGCAAATGGCTGAAGCTCAAATTTGATAAAAAGCATCCTTGAGCATCTAATTTGAAGTCTTTCCATAAATTCGAAATTGAAATTAGGCCTGGACTTTGACTAGGCCATTTTATCAGACTACAAAAACACAAAATTTAACAAAGTAATTCTGGTCAGGTTTCTAGTTCAAATATCTTAGTACACTTGAAATAAGACAAAACTAAATTACAAGTAACTATTCAGCAAGATATAAGAGCTTGTTTTAGATCAATAATTCCTTAATACTGATGAAAAAGTTCTAAATATAAGTGAAATAATCTGCCTACCTAACTTATACCTAACTTGTAATGTGAGAAAAATGTCTTCTACAAGAAACCAGACCAAAAATACTTGGTACGATTTTGGGCTTTTGCGGTGCAAAAATATGCAAGCATGCGATTATATACGATTTGATCTCTGGATTTGTACTTGGGGTTGTTGACCTTTGCCCCCAGTTTCAAGTCTTTTGCAGTTTCTACATTTATTAGTGCAAATATCTTGGCAAGGCTTGTAAAAAATGTTCCTAAGTGAAACAGTCTGCCAGTGGACCAAGTACTTTTTCATCAATATTAAGAGATTATTGATTTTAAACAAGCTACTACGTCTTGCTGAAAAGTCACTTGTAAGTTAGTTCTGTCTTATTTCAAGATAAAATTGAAAAGTTAAATTTTCATGTTAAATTTCATGGCTGGAAGCAAACACAACTTGTAACAAATTAGTTTCAACAAAAGCTTTCTTGTTGCCGCTCCTCCATTAAAGCCAGATTTGAGGAGTGCACAGCGAATGGACGGACTGTCGATGGAATCTCTCATGTAAAATATGAAAAGAGGAATAAACATATTTGAAAGACTGTAAACGAGAAAGTTAAATCCTAACAGCAAACCAGACAAAAGGCATTTCAAGCTAAAAACCTGTGGAAATGAATGTCACAATTATAGCAAAATTACTTCTGCTGTAGATCAGCAACACAAAAAGAGTATCAAGCTTGATGGGCATAGCTTTATGTTCTGCAAGTTGAAAAGTAAAATAAAAGTATAATGCATTGAGACAAAAATGGACAGGAGCGTTTTTGATTCTTTTTCTTCATTTAATCATGTACGTAGTCCATCCATACCGTTCTTGTTTGATGTAATTTTGCTTTTAATGTTTTATTTCTAGAATTTTCTGAACTCCAGCAGCTGTCCTGAGATCCAGGGCTACCTGTATGTGAAGGAGCCAGGAAGAAAGTCCTGGAAGAAGCTCTACATGTTCCTGCGACGCTCAGGCCTTTACTACTCAACTAAAGGAACATCCAAGGTGAGAAATATGCTTTTTTTGTTGTTTTTTTTAATCCTCAACTGATAAGATGGTGTACCAACTTTTTTTTCCATTTATAATCTATAATCTGTTTTCTTTCTGCCCACAGGAACCCAGACATCTGCAGCTGCTCTCAGATCTGGAGGACAGTAACATTTACTCCATCATCACTGGGAGGAAGCTTCACAACGCCCCTGCAGACTTCCAGTTCTGCATTAAGGTACAACCTGCGTGTTTCCTGCCATCCTAAGCGACTTCTCCCTGAGAGAACAGAGATTTGTGTCGTCTGGTTTAGCGATCTGAGCCATTTCTTCATCACTGAGACGTCCCAGTTTAGGGGCCAACTTGTGGCCTTTAATGCCACCTCTTCATAATAAGAGACTCTGCTCCCTCTTTGCTCGCAGGGTATCATGTGTGTATCTGTGTCAGAGGACACGAGGGTTAACGCCGCCCACCAGGGGGTTAAACACAGTCTCTGCTCCACGCGTTATCTGTGGTGGGTCACCTGCTGATCTGGGATAAGCCTAGTGGGATAAGCTCTGGATGGTAGAGCAAGTCGCCCCCCTCTAAACCTTTCAGCTCTCTTTTTACACTTGATGGGGGCTGGGGGATGCAAAGGTTGCATTAAAAGAGGAAATATTTCCATTTTTTCACCATTTGACTGAGTTTTTTTTGGTCATGGATAATGAAAAGCTATGAAAAGGCTGATGATGTGTAAATAAATACATCTTCAATCGCAGTATAACACTTTGTAACCAAAATTCAGTGCAAGTACATTTATTTAGTTTGGACAAAAACTCAATTTTAAGTAATAGTTTTGTGCATTTCCCAAGTATCACCAAAGTGGCATGTTTTGTCACCAATAGATAATAAAAACAAAACACAAAAAGCAAAAGAAAACAATCCTGTTTGGTGGCTCTGTGTGTGTGGTTGGAAGATCTTGTTTGATTGGAAACTTGGCCTGTCACAGTAACATTTACTGGACGATAAATTGTCCCAGTAATTATTGAGATAAACGATAATGTTGTTTTGAGGCCATTTTCAATTCATTTAATGATGATAACGGCAAAATAATGCAAGTTTGCTCTGTCTTCCAGATGCTGGATCTGGAAGACATCTTAAATGTCCAAAATAAAACGCAACAACCAAACGGAAATAAAAATCCCACACAACTGAAACCATAAATAAAAATAGACCATGAAGTCTCTGTAAACAAAATTACCCTTCCAAAAATATCCTTCATCAGAAAGAAAATGATCAGGCTCCTTTTTATTTATCCTGTGAACAACTGGGACAGGCTTATTAGAAGCTCATTTTGTTTTCAAAAGCCAAAATTTTCTGGTTGGGGGGGAAAAAAAATCCACAGAAACTCTCTGAAGTCCATTTTTCAGGTGATAAAGATGGACGATTTTCACCAACACCAACCACTAAATCCAACATGGTGGCCATGCATTTAAAAGAGCGATGCGACCTGCAGCAGTGCATGTTTTAGGCTGGATGAACATGCAACGTTCACATTATTGGTTGATTTAAGACAATTGACTTGTTTTACCTTTTAAATAATTGAAACCAGCTAAGATAAAACCAACAAGGTCTGAAAGTAACAAGTTCAAACATGCACAAAACATAAAGTATCCTCTTTAATGAGCAGTTAATTTCACTGGTCATTTTTCAGGACTCGTTAAATATCAGTAATAAAACTATCAGTTGTTTAATCTGTGTTTTTTAAAGATACTGTGGGAAGCTTTTGAATTCTCCAGACTGATATATTTCATAACAGCTGCTGTCAAAATCCCTGTTCCCTCTGAAAACACGTTGTTCAAATCGAGATCATTAAAGCGCGACCCCGGTGTTATGAAACATAACAGTTTGAATACTTTTGTGAGCCGTGGAATCGGGGCTCGGCCGTGTTTGTGTTCCCAATGTGTTTCTCATTAATTTCAAACCCCGCTGTGTCCTCTGCTTGGTTGACAGCCCAATAAAGCCAGGAGTGACTGTAAGGAGCTCAAGATGTTGTGCGCCGAGGACGAACAGAGCAGGACGTGCTGGATGACCGCCTTCCGACTGCTCAAAGTAACGACGACTCTTTTATTTGTTTTGGACTCGAGTCCGCGGCTCTAACAGCTGACTCCGTCTCCTCTGCCATCTCCACAGTACGGGATTGTCCTGTACCAGAACTACAATGTGCCCCTGCAGAGGAAGGCTAACAACTCATCTTTCTCTGGGCCCGTGGTGAGCATCTCCTCTCTGCCGCCGCCGTCGTCCCATCACCGCCCAGCTGTCACGTTTTCCTGCTTAGCAAGAACCAGTTCACTGTGATCTTGGAAAAACAAAACCCTGGGCCACCGGAGCGAGTTGAGACATTTCTGGCCAAACATTTTGACACGTTGTGCTTGAGGGGCAGAGGAGTGAAGGAGTTAAGGAAACGTTTATTAAAATGTCACACAGTTTCTTCACTGTGTGACATTTATTGGCAGATTAATATATATTGACAAATATTGGCAGAGTTAGAAATGGAAATGAAAATAGAAATTTATTGTTTTGCAAAGAGGAAATTCAGGTGGAGCAACAGATATGGTTTTTAAACAATGTATAAAAAACAAGATTAACAATAATAATATTATACTGTACAAGTAAGCTGATGAATTGAACTATTTTGTATCTTTTTGTTAGATAAGCCTGATGTGTCAAGTCAAAATTCACAAATAAAATAATAATAATATACTGTACAAGATTATAACAAAAACTGCTGTGCAGTTATTAGAAAGGGATTCTGCAGAAAACAGAAGTGCACCAACAGTGGAAATTGGTTAACAAAAATAAAAAGTTGTTCAAAAATTGTACAAAAATTTGTTTCTGATGGGAAATGAGACAAAAACCTATAAAAAGTATTGATTTAATGCAAAAGGTGCATCAGGAAGACGTTTGAAATATACAAAATAAATAAACAAAATAAAAACGGAAACAATAAATAAAATCAATGATTAAGTCTCTGTAAACAAAATTGTCCCTCAAAAACAAGATCAAAGCACCAGACTGAACTTTTATCATCCAGTTGTTTTAGTAGAAAGAGGAAAAACAATAAATTATGCAAACTGGAAATTATTGAGCTTGTTTTAATTTATCGTGCGATTAATTGATATATTGCTTATTACGACAAACATACTAGCAGTTTTTTACATGAAAACCCTATAAAATATTTAAAAAGTTTTTTAAAAAGTCTGCAATTTAGTTTGATTCAGAGTTTCTAGAGCTTTTTTTGTCGGCACAAAATATAATTGAAACATATTTCATGTTGTCAAGAAAAAGCATTAGTTTCAGAATTAAATTTTTGTTCTTTTTCATAAAAAAAGAGGTATTTATTTGTTAGAAAAGCCTTTTCTCTCTGAGGTTCAAAGGGAACGTGGACGATTTAAGCCGTACGGTCAGAAATCCGGGCTTTTGCTTCTCTTCAGAGGAGCATTTGTGGATTGACTAAAGTGGGTCTGTGTGCAGACAGGATTTGTCATGCTTCAGTGACTGCGTCTGGCTTGTTTGACCTCTGACCCTTTTTTTTTTACGCCCCCCCCCCACTCCAATCACTACAACTCAACCCCGTTTCTCGTGCGTCCCTCCCTCCACGCCCTCCGCCTCTCTCCGCCTTTCCTCCCGACAGCGGAGCGTATCCGAGAACTCGCTGGTTGCCATGGACTTCTCGGGAAGAACCGGCCGCGTCATTGACAATCCCATCGAGGCCCAGAGCGCCGCCCTGGAGGAGGGACAAACTTGGAGGGTAAGCAGGTTTATAACCTAGAAAACGACAAAAGCCTGACATCTTCTAATTTTGCCTTAAGGTCAGTGTCTTGGGTTTACTCGTCGCGTCTTGTCTGGTATTCCTCCTCGCTCTCCTGAGGATTTCTTTGACACAGACAGGACTTTTTGTTCCGACAGTGATTAATATCGCTCTGCCTCAGTAATTCCTAGACTTTATTTGACTTTCTACACCAGGTAGTGCCTAGTCAGCCTTGGAGGAAAAGAAATACGTTTACATTGGTAGCATGATCAGAGCCAAATAAAACGACACTTGATGCATTTCTTATGAAATCCTGGATTTAAATGTTTGTTTCTAAAAATGTTCATCTGCAGGTTAAAATGAACATAAGTAGTAGTTGGAAGAAAATAAACGTATATAATCTACCACTTCTCTCAAATTTCAATTTGCTGTAACATTCATATATCATTTAAATCTGCCCCGTTTGGTTATAAACTTTAAAACTAGAGATGCATCGTTATCGGTCCTGATAATGGAAAAAATTATAGATCTGGTATCTATGACAGATCTATTCACTCTAACTCTATGCTTTGTTCTCATCATGTTTTATTTATTTTACATTATAGTTAGAACTCCTCATTGCTCTTTCTGAACCATTTGAAAGGAGGTTTGTTGCAGGTTATTTTTGTCAGTTTCAGTTTCTTTACTATTTATTTCACATTGGCTATTAAGCCCCTGGTTGTACTGAACTGAACAGATAAAAGTTGTTTGTGAAGTTATTGTTGTATTTAAGTGGATAGTTATCTAATAAGTTTGTAATAAGGTACATTTATGTCTGGGTTTATAAAAAGAAAAGTTTTGCATTAACTCAGCTCTGTTTTTTGGTATCGGCCGATACTGAACTTCAGATGTCTGTATCGGAGAGTCCAGTTTATTAGATAATGCATATGTAAAAACCCAAAGACTAATTCCTCCTTTAGTTACGTACTTAATGTGATCTGATTTTTCTTCTTATTTTCAGAAAAGAACCCACCGTATGAATGTCCTGGGCAGCCCCAGCCCCTTGCACCCATCCTCTATGAACACAGGTACTCCCACTGAAACCACTAACACCAGTCTGCCTGACGGCCTTCCCCCACCACCCTTTACAGTCACACACATTTCTGTTTCTCCTCCCAGTCATCCACAGGACACAGGTGTGGTTCCACGGTCGTATTATGAGAGAGGAAGCCCACAAAATGATTATACAACAAGGCCAAGTAGATGGGTGAGTTCACAGACGTTTTATGAAATTTACCAAAAAGGGGACAAAAAATAAGCAAAGAAATATTTTAATATTTTCCCACTGCTGTCATGAAAAGCATTGAAGACTCTTAGACTTGGCAGCATCACTTTTGACAAAAACAAAACAAAAACAAACAGTTTTTTCATCAAGCATTTCTCAGTGTCTAAATCCTATTTTACTTAAAACTTGAGTATCTGCCAGCTTTTATTTTTTCTTTTGTCCACTTTCCTGTCAGGTTGTTCCTGCTGCGGGACAGTCAGAGTAATCCCAAGGCATTCGTGCTCACCTTGTGCCACCACCAGAAGATCAAGCACTTCCAGATCCTACCGGTCAGTGAAGCAGAGCAACAAACTCTTGATAAAAAATGCAGCATAGCTGCTCGTAAATGTCCGCCAGGTGTTTTACATTGTTGCAAATCAATTAAATTACAGAAGATGAAAAAGAATTCAGGTTGTAGAAAAAAAAAAACAGGATTTCAAAAAAAAAAATTATTACTTTATTATTTAACGTTTTTCCCCGTTTTAACTCTTCTTACTGCATAAGCTGATAATAGATGTCCAATTTTGACACACTGGTTTGGCATTAGTATGAGTCGGTTTTTCAGTGTTACCAAAATTGAAACACATTCTTTCGCTTCACACGAGTCACATGACCAACAACAGGACGTTACCACTGGCGCAAACCACGAAGAAGATGACAACAGGAAGTAGTTGGAGGATGATATTTTTTAACGACTTATTGCGTGAACAAACTTATTCACGTAATTTTAATTGTATATCTTTTTCAATTGAACAACAGCAGTTGTGAAATTGTGTTTCTTTGTCATTAGTGGAATATTGACAGAGTTTCAGGCACATTTGTAACGGAAACGCAGCTTTAGGTACAACATTTAAATGAGCAACCCGATGGCATAAAAAAAGAACAGATCTGACCAACTGGTAACCAATTAGGATTGATGAAGTCTTAAAATGTCTCCACCACTTCTAATCATGACCATTTTTTTCTGCTGTATTAGCTAAAGTACCTAAATAGTTGTAATAGTTGTTTTAAAATATATAATCTCATATTGTTTTTTGTTTTTTTTAGTCTAGAGTAAAGATTTGACCTAAAAAAACAACAAACAAACATTCATGAGAAAGATTCAAACTCCTTTTCCTCAAGCTAAAAAAAGTTTTTGGTTTTTATCATTTCAAAAATAAATTTTAAAGACGTTCACATTCTAAGTTTGTTGCTTGCATGAATAAACAGCTCAAAGCTCCGGCAGGTGGAGACATTTTAATCTGACATGCGGTGGCTGTGCTCCTGCCCTGCAGGTGGAGGAGGACGGCCAGGTTTTCTTCAGCCTCGACGACGGCGCCACCAAGTTCACGGACCTGATCCACCTGGTGGAGTTCTACCAGCTCAACAGAGGAGTGCTGCCCTGCAAGCTCAAACACCCCTGCACCGCTGTGGCCTTGTGACACTTCACCCACCTGACACAGCTCCCCCCCACTTTTTTTGCACATCAGAAGATTTCCCCCCATTGCCTGCTCCCTCACCGACTAGGCGGGGTTGAGGAGAAAGAGAGAGAGAGAGAAAGCAGAAGGCCACGGGGCTTTTGGAAGCGCACTCGGCTCCGGCACCTGGTTTGTGGTGTTTTTCTCCGCCTTACCGCCGTTCGGACTGTGGCGTCACGGCGATAGATAGATAGCTTTGTCTGGCTCCAGCGACGTTAATTTTTTTGTTTTGTTTTCCCTGGAGGGTCCGGTAGGTTCGTCAAACGCCAAAAAAAGTTGTGAAAACGCAAGACCACTAAAGCGACACGTTTTACAGCAGGAGTGTTTGAGGGTCTTTCGAATGGATCTCCCTCCCAAACCCCCTTCTCCTCCCCTCCAGGCCGGATAAGCTGTGGCGCCCGCAGGGAGCGCCACCCTCTGACTTCCTCACTGATTATCAGGGATGGACGGGAACCTCGCTGGCTCTGACTGAAATCGGATCCAGGAGTTTCTCAACCTGTGCAGTCCAGTCTGGATAAGCTGACACCCCCGTCCCTCTCTCCTCATCACATTAGCGGGTTGGAAGTGACGTATCCACAAACCCCCCTCCAACTCCACACAGTTTGGTGCAACCCCCAATCTTGTCGCCTCCACAGAAGCTCAAACAGTTGGGACAGACTGATGGACGGACGGACGGAGGGAAGAAGCGGCCGAAGGCGAAGACGAGAAGAGCAGCGGCGATGGCGAGGGTTTGCTTAAAAGAAAAAAAAAAAGGACAGAGGAATGTTTAATCAGGAAGGCCGTAACAAGCCTCTCTTGTAGAGTTAATTACTTGATGTCATTTAATGCTGTTTTTTATTCATGTCAATTCAATGCAGAACTAGTTTTGCACTCCTGGGCGGACAGGCAGCAGCTCTCTGGCTAAAGCGAAGCCGCCTCCTTTTTCTCCTCCGCTCTGTTTCTGCAAAAGGTGCGCGCATGTGAATCTCCGCCCGCTCCGATTGGACGGCGGCGGCGGCGTGTGAGGCGGAGATCCAGCTGATTATGCAGCTCCCATCAGAGAGGTTTAGGAGCGTCTAAAAACCTCTGGTGTGGCTCGCATCATCATCACCATCATCATCATCATCATCAACACCACCGCAATTTAATGAATGTGCTCCTGAACCAGCTGCAGCTCCTCAAGACTCTGAGGAAGAGGAGGAGGAATACTAATTTTATAGACTCCTGAAAAGTATCCCGCCCCCCAAACTTCTACCGTTTCTTTGTTGTTGTTGTTGTTTTGTTTTTTTTTTTTAATCAAAAGGGTTATATTTGTCGGTGAATCTGTTTCTGAATGTTTTCCTGAGTCTAATCCGAGTTCAGTGCTTGCACATTTTGAATCATTCTGATTGTGGTTGGAGCTGTCCCGTTCGGATCCTGACCACTGTTCCCTCCTACAAAGCAACAAAAGCACTCTCGTAACTTTTTTTTTCTTTTTTTTTTGTTTTGTTTAACTTTAAATATGGAATTTGAACAAATGACTTGAAATGTGAACCCGGTCATCCGTCGACTGAGCTTCACTTGCCTTAAGTGAAAATGATGAGCCATGCGTATGAAATTGAAGAAGCGATCTTAAAATGCACATACAGTGAGATGTTTGCGGTTTGAAGGCGGTGGAAGGACATCTGGAGTGACTATGTGAACCAGTATGTTGAGGGATAGTGCTAGATTTTGGGAAATTATCTTTTTTTTTTCTTTCTTTTTCTTTTTTTTGCCACTTTTAGAGCTGTATGCTAAATATGGAGTTTTTTTTTTTATTTGCGCTTGTAAATTTATTAAAAATAATTTGAGATTTTAGTTGAACAAAAGCTTGAATTTTACTCTGAGATTATAAACTGATATTTAAGTTACACATTAATGAAAAAGCACGTTTTTTGTTTTGTTTTTTAAAAATATAAATTAGGATTTTTTTTTTTTCTAGAACTACATTTCTGGGTGCTTGTGCTGTCTTGATTGTCAAAATTATTATTATTATTTTGTCCTGAATTTTTACCCACATCCCCCCTGTTTGTTTTTTCATTTAGAAAAGATCACATTTACCATACAGGCAACAATCTTGTCTTAAGTCTTGAACTTTAGGCCACAAATTTATAGGTTTGTAGATTTTAAAATAAATTACGTCAAAAGCACCCACATGACAATGGGGATGTTTACATGCACTGCAATATTTCTATTAAACCAGATTAGAAATTTTCCTGACTGAAGGCTGACATGTTGGGTATTTTCCAAAATTGCCAAAAATGTCATAAATGAATAAGTCAGTAAGTTATTTTACTCTATGAATATATCCCATAGCATTCAAATTATTAAATACATAAGGTATTTATGTAAAATTAGTTAAAATCTGTTTTAAAATAGTTATCTAAATATTTATTAAGATTTCTCATGGTTTACTTGTTGCGGGACACTTAAAAAAAACCTTTAATGTTTTTTTTTTTTGTGATTGGTTTATTTGCACAAACTTGAAACCAGTCATCTTCTTGAGAGCAATGTTAGCCCTACCCACTTATTTTGATGGGTAAGGCTCCCGTTGAAAATGAATTAAAATGAGCTGCTGTCCTTCAAATGAATTGATAATAGTGAAAAATAATGCAGGAAACATATTCTAATTACAGTACAGTTCTGATGTGTTAAATTATAGATTTTATAAATTATTTTTGTGCTTTTCATGTATTTGTTAAAGATAGTAACATATTTAAGTAACCATCTTAATGATTTTTTTTTTTATGAAATTTGGGCTCTTTTGGACTTCCCTAATAAACAGCCTTTCCCATCACCTTACTTCATACAAGCGAGAAAACAGCTACAATAAAACCACTTGCCTGGATTTTTTCATATCTACAGTTTGAGTAACAAAAAGTTATAACAAATGGGATCCTGACCGAGGTCATTATGTTCTCCCATCTTTAAACGTGAGGACTTTAAATGGTAACGCTGAGGTAACTGAACAAAACTAAGTAAGATTGTCATGAAAATGTGGAAAAAAGTCTGCCAGATGTTGGGTATGATGGAGGATCTGTGATGCTGTGGGCCTGCTCCTTTTCAATATCAACCCTGAATTACCTGAAAGCTTTTCAATAAAAAAAAAACCCAAATGATTCACCAAAATAAAAATAAAAAACTTTTCCTGCAGTTATCTTATTCTCCAGACATGCATGTTCTAGAAAACCTGATGAGCTAAAGAAGGAGGATCTAGATCAGCTGTATGAAAAGAAATCCATCCATCAGTAAAAGTGTTTTATAAAATATTAATTATTAGGATGTGGAGAGAACTGTGTGTGTTACTCATAAACACTGGAATTGTCCATATTATAAAGTACAGATTTGAAAGATTGCTGTGCATGTAAACTTTAACCTTAACATGTTTTAAAACAGAATCCAACTCTTTGTAAACCTCCTTGGTTGCAAAAATGTCACATTATCCAGATTTAGCAGAGATCCGAAGAGGATTTTTTTGTTCTTCAAAACATTGTTTCAGGTTCCACAAATTCAAAGACTAAAGCCTTTTATGTTGTTGAAATTGTTCATACGTTTATGTTGGAATTTCTGAAAAATCACTGTCAAAAAGAGTTTAATTTCCCCCTTTAATTATATAGAAATACATGAAAGTTTTTTGTTGGTTTAGCAGAAATGCCAAATGTGGCAGTTTTCATCATTTATATGTAAAAAGACGAGGGGAGTTTGGATGAGGTTCTTGCCTGGTTCAGGTTTTCTACAAAACATTTTCATTATTTTCTGAGCAAACCGTCCGCAGGCTGAACGCATCGGAGGATCGGACAGTCAAAACAATAACACTAGACGTCATAAAAAAAAAACAACCCCAAAATAACCAAACTGAAATAAAACCGGCGCAAATTACTCAGAGAAAGACGAGACTATCATAATAAAATGTAGCAAGCTTCTGTAGTTTCATAGAAGTTCACTTTAAATTCCTTTTTTTTTTGCTTTATACTATCTACACAATTTATGGAAGACACTGAAAAAGACACTATGGGAAGTTGCTAAGAAAGGCGTGGCTAAGGGCAACACGTGAAGCGGATCCGTAAACCTTGTGCTGTTTGTGTAATTCATCTCAGACATCACAGAACAAAAGTTTCCAGTGACAGATTTTATCAGACAGCTTCCATAATTGTGACTGTTTTTTTAGTTGTTTTTTTTTTAATTCGAGGAGGTAAAACACACGTTCCTGCTCCGCCTCCCAAAAGAAAACTATAGCGTGTGTGTGTGTGTGTGTGTGTGCATGTGTGTGTGTGAGGACACCTTGCCAAAAGTGAATAGATGCTGTTTTTTGTCCACAACCCACCAGTCGGCCAAACTCTGGTTGAGTAGCTCTGTGCTCCACTGGTCAGGCCTTCCCACATCCTGCTCCACCCATCTATGTCCAGCCAGTAAGCTATCATTTCATAAACATGTAGAAAAAATTTTCTGTTTGGCATAATTGAATGTCAAATCATTTACTTTCCTCTTTTAATACAAATGTTAGAGGAGCACTGCTTGTCAGATGGCTGAGCTCAAGTGGAAATAAAGATTCAGAGCAGACAGGAGTTTATATGGAAGCACAGTACTGGCAAAAGTATTCACACTTTGAAATGTGCTATCACAAATGTTTTATTTGGGTATTTTTGGAAACCAAGTGCATTACAGATCTGAACTTTAATTGGGACATTGTAACATAGGAATATCCTTTGGTCTAAACAAAACTCTGTTTCCTTGGCCAAAATTGTGAGCTCAAAAGCCACAAAATATATAATTTGCACCAAACATGTTGTAATTTTTTTTTACTTTCTCATCAATAGACTAAGTATGAACTATTTTAATTGAGCAAAAAATTTATTTTTGAATCCAGTTTGCCTATTATTTTGGGTTCATTTGAGGGAACAAAAACTGAAAAACTATTCCGTCTGTTCTTGGCAACAAAAACGGTATTGAGGTCAGTCTTCATTTGGAAAAACTTACTGTATTTAACCAAGTTCTAATACGGCAATTAAAAGTAGATTAGGTGTACTTTGGAGTAACAGTTGATGAATAAATGTGGTTTTAGTTACCAAGACGATAGAAGGAAACTTGTAAAATATCACTTTGTATCGAATCAATTTTTTTTTAAGTAGATTTGGATTTAAAAGTTGTAGTTTTGTCCTAATTTATTCTGGAATTGTGGTCTGCAAATGGCCCTCGGGCCTCACTTTGAGCACCCGTTGAGCCGTTCACCGGCTGAACGTACACAGCGTTTTCATCCAGGCCAAAAATTCTAATTTTAGTCTCTTCAGACCAAACCGCCTGCTTCCGTGTTTTTCTCGGTGTACCATGGCAAAAGAAGTAAAAGTTTAAAGGAGTGTGAATACTTTCGCAAAGCACCGCTTCCCAGCATTCCCAGCGCTCACCTGTAAATCTTTATTGTCCGTCTGAGAGGAGCAACACAAACCCCACGCCGTCCTCTCCTCCTTGCCGCGCTGCCATGTAAACCTTACACAAGTCCAAGTGTTTTAACATACAAAGTTAAAAGTGTCGGCTGTTTGCTAAAGTATATGAAGCTATGGAGAAGTAGATCTAACACTGTACCTAGGTCACAGATCACTATGTATGGGGGAGGGGTGTTATGCTTTCACTCGTAATACCGTAAATTTAAGGCAGATTTATCAATGTATGTTGTCCTTTTTCTTTGATTACTTGATTGTGTGTATGCTGACATGTTTGCCATCTGCACCGCAGTATATACAGTATTAATTTTTTTTGTGATCAAACTGGATTTTATTTTCTGAACATTAGTGCATATAAGCTGACAGGCTGTTCAGAGTATCCAACTCTAACGCCACATCTTGTAAAGTACCCCCCCCCCCCCCTTTTTTTTTTTTTTTAAGTTTTATCCCCCCAACTCTATCTCATCTCTCATAAATGTTTATGATGTTCCACTTATCAGTACGTGGCGGGGTTTCATCGAGAGCACACACATTACCATTTATTCCATGGTGATCTTAGTTGTAGCTTTTGTACACTTTTCACTACAAGTAGTTCAAAGATAAGCTGTAGCTCGAGAGGATTTTTTTAATATCCGTATACTCGTATTTTAAGGTGCGTAACTAACTTCTTAGATCCTGTTTCTTCTTGACTAAATTTCTCAGCAGGTGCCTCTTATTACACAGTAACAGTCCTGTAACCGCCAGCCGTCCAAACGTTGCGTTCACGTACCATCAGTTAGGTGCCGTGAAGCGTACCTTACTGGAGCTAACAGGTCAGCATCAGCTACACGTCCCTGTTGTGTGACTCATGCAAATAAATGGGGAAAAAAATAATAAAAAATCACGAGTTGGCTGTGTGTTATTGTTGGGTTGAAATCAACATAAGCTGAAGTCAAAATAAAACATTTCAGGGAATTAAGGAAAAAAAAACTTTTTTTTTTTTTGTTCTTCAAACCCCTCATGGCTTTGCTTCATATTTATCTCTGCAACTCCTGGATCTACATTGTATCCTGTTCAGGTATTTTTGTACAAATAAGGGACTGATATATTCTCTGTTTATTGGAAAGTAGAATAAAAGACATAATTGCTATAAACCAAACATGGCTCAACCCGTTATGTGTTACTCTCCTCCCGGACGTCCGCTGAGAAGGAGGCCCGATCAGAGCACAGTGTGTGCCTTCACATTCTTTCAGTTTTTGTACACGTTTGTGACGCTGTAACCACAAACTAGGATTTTTTTTTTTTTTTGGAACTTCATTTGATAGATGGATCAAATTATACATGGTTTTAAAGGGGTCAGTATTATTCAAAATTGACTTTTTTGAGAATTACATCATGTTATATTATTCCTTGATCAAAAACAAACCTGGAGTGTTGCCTTCATTCTTTCATGCATGTTTGAGAAATCATTCAATCTCCCGTAGCAACCATCCACCTGTATGAAATGCCTGGTTGGACTTATACTCTGCCTGCTCAGAGATGCTATTTCCAAGCTTCCGACCTTCCGGCTCAAAGAGCAACCCTCCCATGCTACTCCCACATTGAGCTCCTTCAGACTAGCCAGCAGCAATTTGCAAACGCCTGGTGACACTGTGCGTCTGCTGTAACAGTGTAACGCGTGTTACTTTGTTATACATTTAACACATTACATTGTATCACGTTACATTGTAACACATCTTGTAATTGAACACATTGTAACATATTTCATGTGTTACAATGTAACACATGTAACACTGTGTACATGCAGGGGCGCAACTACATATTATTCAGGTGGATGCGAAAACATAACCCCCCCACCCCCAAAGAAAGGTATGTAAGGGTGAAGGAGCGTATAAAACATACGGTCGCTCTGTCCGTATGAGCGACTGTATGATAAAACATTCTCATCTATATCAGAAATAATGAATCGTCTCCTCCTGTTAGAATAATGAAGTCACTGATGATGGTGAGCTCAAGTAACATGAAGCCTCACAGCCTTCCAGGGACAATACTTTGCAAAGGCCTACCTTTTCTCAGGTCTTCACGTGCACACCGCTCCCTCTGCTGGTCAAAGACTGTACTACAACAGTACAGCAGCAGAATGATTGGCTATTGATATTCATTGTTTTTCTGTGTTCTTACAGCTACAACATATGATCAGCCATGTTCTCAGCTTTTTACACACATTAT
>NW_006800089.1:121697-165352 GCF_000485575.1 Poecilia formosa
TGACCACTAGACGGCGCCAAACACTTATAGTCGCATGTATCTGGGAGCGTCTGTGGTTAATATATGCTACATTGGCTTTAATCTGGAACAAAACTGATTTTAATTAATCTCATAAGAAAACTAACGTGAATAACAACATAGTTCAAAAACGTATTAAACAGCTGCTGCTGGCCTTCTCAGTAAAACCAGGAAGTTAGACTTTAAAGATTTTACAGCCATCTGTGTGTGTAATTCAGTCTCAGTGTAAATCCAGTTGTGTGAACGCCTCGTCAAAATAATGGCAGCTGTATAAAAAATGCACATCATACGTTACCATTTATTTACTTGAGTTTCCCCAAGTAAATGATACACTGAAGCAAGTGGTTGTGTTGCGACAAAAATATTTTTAAAAAACAGGTCATGTTTGTTCATTATGTTTAATTTTCAAATAACTGATGACAAAATTAGAATATTTACAAGGGAGAATATGATGAGCTGTACAAAGAAATATACATGCAAAGATAAAAAAAAAAAAACAATGTGGCGGCAAACATGTAAATAAAAACAAATGCAACAAAAAAAAGGGTGGAAAAACTAAAACTGAGGTATCCAGTCCAAGTCTCCTTGTTTTTAACGGCCTGTGCACAATTATATCACATAAATAAAAAATAAAAAAAGCTAAAGAGGGCTCATCCCATCCTCATTATGAACGTTTGTTACTTTCGTTTCCAGAAATGTTCTGGTGAGCTTCCAGGGAGATTTTATAGTTTATACGAGAAATTTATGGAAGAAACATTTTGGCAGCGAGAAAGAAGACAATTAAGGAAATAAGACCATTTAACTCCTAATTCATTGAGTTAATAATAAGAGCTAGTTTCTGTCCTCCAGCCTCCTGCCTATTTAAAAAGGAAAAGAAAAAGAGACTAAGCTAAGAGTGCGTCCCCCCTCACCACTCCTTGTGTTTTACTCTTGTAAACAATCATTTCAAAAAAGGTCACTGATTACCTAAACATACTCCAATAAAACCTTTTTCTTAAGTACTATAAAGCTAGAGCAACTTTGGTGTACCAATACTACAGAGGCATACAGTACAAAACGTGTTAAATTAAGTTTTGATCAAACCAAAATCCTAAAAACGAACCACATGATTGTAGGTCGTGACCCCAGCGAGGCCTGGCGGTCGGAACAGCCAGCAACACAAACTACCAGCAGCGCCTGCAGTACCAAGTACATCCTTTTCTCTAGATTTATTACAGATACAACAGATGTCTTCATAAATAGTTGCATAAAATGTTAAAGCCGCAACATTGCACATGATAAACAGAACGTACGATGAGTGCATTTACAGAGAAAAAAACAACAAGAAAAGAAAAGAAAACAAAACAAAACAAAAAAAAAGATTTCTCCTCCTGGGCTTCCCACATTCACTTGGTTTCCCTGGCGACCCGCAGCCGTCGCCGCGGCCCCGCGTCCTGAAAGCAGGATCCCGCCGTGAATGTGAGAGCGAAGAAGGCAGAAGTCTATTTACAAGGTAAGGCTTAAACATGTCGCTATCTGCGCAGTGCAGCTTTTGTTCTGCAGGGGGCGCCGTTCCTTCTGGGGTTTGGACGGCAGCATGGTCAACATGGCATCTCATGATGATGGTTTAATAAGCAGAACGTCTGAAGTAGCACAGCCAACTTTCAACATTTTATTATTATTTTTTTTTTTACTTTAAAACAAACAGACGGTACTTTTGTGTGTTTTTCTTAAATATATCGTTTCTATAAGATAGAGCTGCTTCCAAAGTGTCAGGTATAGCTTTAGTGTAAAAGAATAAACAAAACGTCCGTGCCGGTCCTTGGCGACTTTTTTTTCCGTCGAGGCTCGTTCAGACAGCTCCTCTAAATCAGCTTTGACTCCCATCAAGGAAAATAAGTTACTATATTAATGATTTTATTCGTCCTTTTTTTTAAATTTTTTGTTCTGTTCGTTTAAAACTAGAAAATCTCAGCAAGCAGCAGTAGACAAGGGCATCCGTTCCGTCGGGTTGGTGATGTTCTCTGGGGCTCCGTAGCTCCAGACTGAACTACCAGCGGTACTCCAGGGGATTCTGGGTTGTGAAGGAGGATAAGATCAGCGAGAACTCTGGGAATTCTGGGAGCTGTGGGGACGCTTCCTGCTGCGCCCGCGGCGTTCAGATCCGAGACTGAAGGCGGCTCTGGATGAAGCTCCGGACTCCTCCAATGGGCCGTGCGTCCGTCTGGTGCTTCCTCCGGTCTATGAAGGAGATGAGGCGCGCCGTGTCAAGGCAGCCCTCTCCACGGCCCCGCCCGTCCCCCGGCGGGGCCTGCAGCCACGGCTCCTGGAGGCAGAGCCCCGCCGGCGGCCTCCGGCCCGGGTCGGTCCGTAGCAGCAGACGGACGAAGTCTCTGGCGGCCTGGCTGACGCCGTGGAAGTAATCCCTGGGGAAGCTGAAGTCCAGCCTGCAGATGTTGAGGCACGTTTCCTCGGCGCTCTCGTCCAGGAACGGCGAGGCGCCGCTCAGCAGCACGTAGGTCACCACGCCCAGGCTCCACAGGTCGGAGGTCAGCGACACGGGCTCCCCCAGGACCAGCTCCGGGGAGGCGAACTCAGGGCTGCCCAGCAGAGGGTGGACGTAGTGGGCGCTGTTGAGTTGGACCGCGTCTCCGAAGTCGGTGAGTTTGACCACGGGCTGGGCGCTGGCGTTGTGGGCGACCAGCAGGTTCTCAGGCTGGAGCAAGAGAAGAAAAGCGCCACACGGTGAACAGTAAATTCATTCTTCACAAACTTTATCTGCCAGGGCAAAGGGTAGGAATATATCGTATCGTTTATCATTTATCGTGACACATTTCCAGAAAAGACTTCCAGCTATGATTAAAGAAAAGGTGGAGCTTGATTTGAAAGGAACGGCCTCAGGTCAGGTGTCCATGTATGTTTTGAAAAGTTCATATCAAGTTTCTGATGGCAGCATAAGGAAGTGAGGAAACGTTCATGAGGGATGGATTTAAGCAGAGCCACTAAATCTGCTAAGACACTTACTTTTCCGTCCAGATGCACTATCCTGCAGTTGTGCAAGTAATGTAAAGCTTCTAAAACACTTCGCAGGTAGGAGGCCACCTTCTCCTCCGTCAGGTTCCCCCAGCTCACTATGTAGTCCAGCAGACGACCCTGATCAGCCCTGAAATCAGAAAAATCATCAGTAGATCAAAGAGAATGAAGGTTCAATTCCAAATAAAAACAGGTTTTTTCCCTCCCTCTGTGTATCTGGCACTCACATCTCCAGGACGATAGCGTAGCTGCTGGAGGTTTCAAACGTGTCCACCAGGCTCACTATGTGCGGGTGCTGCAGCCTCTGAAGCAGGTTGAGCTCCTGAGTCACCTGATCTCTCTTCATCAGCTTCTTGTTGATGTGTTTGACGGCCACCGTCCGTTTGGAGCCCCGGTGATCGCAGCGTTTGACGACAGAGAAGCGCCCCCTGCAGACAGGAAACACACGCAATTCGATTCAAAAGTCCTCTAAAGCTGTGTTTTTCAAAGAGGGGGCCGCCAGGGGGCGCTGTGGGGCGGCTCGGAAAGATGGAGGGAAGATGAGAAAAAAATATGCAAAGATAAAAAAAAGAGCTGTTTTTTATCTGTTTTCTTGTTTGTTTTTTTAATGAAATATAAGTTAAAATAATTAATCTAAATGTTATTTCTGATGGCTGAAAGTCAAATTCATCTTTGCTTCTCAAGCTACAACAGTTAGAAAGACATGGAGAAAAAGCATAAAAACTGTGAGAATAAAATTAAATTTGATATCCAATATTGCAAATTAATCACATTTTCTCATAATCAGAAGAGGAGATTGTGATGAAAAACTATTATGTGAAAACATATTAAATCATAGTCATCTAAATCAGAAGGTCTGAGGCAGCATTTATGCTAAATGGATGTAATAACTATTGAATAGTGAATAGAAAACAGTCGGAAAGTTGATGTTTCTTTACATATTTTGTAGCAAAGCGTTCCTGAACACAGGTTAACGCTGTCTGGGGGAAAGTAGAATGGAAAAGTTTGGGAGCTTCTGCTCCAACAGAATATTTTTAGGAAAAAGCCAAAGCACAGATTTGCAGTGAAACACTTTCCTCCTGCTCTGATGGGAGCATGGTGCCGGGTCTCTTACCTTCCCAGTTCAGCCACCTCAGTGTACTGAGACTCGAAGTTGTCCTTCCAGCTCACTCTGAGTCCATCAGTGGACACGGCTGAAAACAAAAGACACACACCTGCATCACACACCACAGCCGTCACACACCCGGCGGTCGCTGTCGTCACTCTACGCTCTTACCCAACACCCTGAGGCTCGCCGACGACGTCACACTGCCCAGCTCGTTGGTCGCCACGCACGTGTAAACGCCGTCGTCCTCTGAAGCGGCACCGATTATCCGGAGCGTGGCTTCACCAGCATCGCTGGAATGAAAAAATGTATTATTACAGCAACGCTTCCAAAGAACCGACTTCCTGGATCTGATTGACTGAAGTCTGAGCCGACTGACTCAGGCGTTCATACGAACTCCACGTTTTCTTAAAACTCACAAACTTTAATGTATTTTGGGAGATTTTATGAAGTGGTGAATAATCGGGAAAAATCACAAATGTTTTCTACATTTTTTATTATTTTCCAAATTGTGACATGCATTTGAAGTAAAGAGGGTTTAATACAAAAAGGCTTAAAATGATTTCTCATTTATATCGTAATAAAATACTTTAAAGATGTTAGTAAGGTGTGAAGACTTGTGCGATTCTGTGTTGTTTCCGTACCTGTAGGCGATGCTGAAGTGTCCGTTGTTGGTGAGGTTGCTCTCGTTTGGTCCTCTCCAGGTGACGGTGGCGCGGGGTCGACCGCAAACCTTACACCGTAAGGTGACGCTCTCGCCGTTGTCACATGTCATGTCACTCAGAGGCACCAGGAAGTCTGGGGGGGCTGGTTTAAAAAATAAAAGCTTTGATTAAAGCACTGGTTACAGCCGCCTGAATCAATTTATTCTAAACTCAAAGTCAATATTTACCATCATAGATGTAGTTGGGATTTAGAAGCTGTGAACATAAAGGGCGGAGTCAGACAAAGAAAGAAAACACAACTCCGCTCTGATTGCTCAGTGAATCAGGAAGTCACCTTTACAGAAACTTTATTGGCCATTGCATCTCTGGACTTCCTGTAACCGTTTTCCAGCTTGGTCTCCTTCTTCACCTCCTTGTCTTTCTTCTCAGACTTCTTTCGTATTCGCAGAGACGTGTGCCAAGATGAAGACTTCCTGCTGCAATGAGACAGGTGTCAAAGGTCAAGAACAAAAAGACCCCATGTCTGTTGGAAACTCATGTACTGAATGGAGGGCTTCCCACAGCGTATAATAAGCCTGGCGGGCTGCCAGGTTTTACTTGGGTAAGCGTTGTTTATTTTAATAGGATTTTTTTTAAACACAAGTTAACAGTGAGAGCAAAAACAGAATAAGCTAACTGATGCATTGAAGTAGGGGTAATATTATTTATTTTAATTGTTTTTTTGTCTGTTTGCCTTTTTTAACACTATATTTGGTGTTTAAGTATCATCAGTAATTTCTTCTAACAACATAATTATCTAGTCATATCAAATTTTCTGTCAGCGTTTTTTAAAGGGACAGTAGTGTGTATTTTCTAGGTATATGGTGGTGTTTTGTATCAGGTAACCATGTTATCCTCAGTTGTTTTAACTTCTTGAAATTGGGCCTCTGTTTCTTTAAAAACTCCTGCTCTTTCTGAAACTCCGCCTTCAGGAAGTCATCCCAACATTACTCCTGTATTAACCCTTTCGGAGCATTTTCACCAGCCTTAGATGATTTGAACAGCTGAATGGTTGCCAAGGGAGATTGAAGGATTTCTCAAACATGCATGATAGAATCAAATCAACACTGCAGGTATATTTTGATGAGGTAATCATATTTAAACATGATGTAAAGCTCCAAAAAGTCGAGTTTCCATAATACTGCCCTTTTAACACAAAAACATGGTGGTGCTGGCGGACTCCCCTGGCGCCCCTGACACTGGGCTTAGCAAGTTCTCTGGAGGAAACCCTACTAAATGCAGTACGTCTGGACCGTAAGGCACGTTGAACCAATCTCTTACTTGATTGGCCCGTCGGAGGAGTCAGGGATGATGGCGGAGGTGTGTCCCAGCACGAATCCGGGGATCCAGCCCTCGGCGGCGGGGCCCTGCTCCGTAGCCGCCCTGAACACCAGGAACATGTTCTGCTGGTTGCTGGCCAAGATCTGGACCACTTCGCCCTGACTGACGCTGATCTCATCCTCCTTCACAGCCATGTAGTCCTGGGTCACCAACATGGTGGATACGCTACTGCTGCTGCTACTTTCACTCTGTGCAACAGGGAGGAGACAGGGGGAGAGAAATCACAGAGTATTCAATAAAACCAGGCTTTGTACAAGGTTTGTTGTTTTCCTGCGATTAAAAAAAGTTGCAGTAAGACGATTTCCTCTGCAGCAGTCTTTGCAGCTCCGGGCAAAGATGAGACGAAAAGCGTTAGGTTGAATGAAAGGATCTGAGTTCATTTGTGGAGGAACCACAAACGTCAGAGGTTAGTTGCAGGTAAAGTCAGTGCAGTCACACACCATGAAGACAGCAGCTGGTGAGAGACAGCCAAGAGGAAGGAAGGTTGTTAGTTTGAGCTTTGGTAGAGTTAAAAAGTCAGGAAACAAAAAGCCCAAGTGAAGAGTCTCTCTTAGGAAGAGTGAGGACAAAAGCACCAAGGTTGAAACCTTTGAAGGGAATTTGTTTTGAGAAATGATCTAAAGCTACAGAGCGTGATGCTGAAGAGTGGAGAAGATTGTCAGAGATGCTTAGTGGGGAACAGATTAGTAGTGCTGGCAGCAGCGGGACACACCAGGCTTCCCTCGGCCTCTTTGTTAGTGGAATCAGCCGTGGGCCGCAGCTAGAGGTCTTACCCCGTTGCTCTGGGTGGACTGGATGGACTGCTCGCTTGCAGATGAGCATGTGCTCATGCGGTCAGCCTCTTTGCTGTGCGTGGAGTGTCTGTGGGCCTGAACCCCCGGCTGACGGGCCGGGGTCTCTGCCGCCTCTCCTGGGAAGGTGAACGAGCCAGGCCTGCTGGCTGGAGAGGCCGGCATAGAGCTCCAAAATCCAGATCCGGTCTTCTGTCCTGGGCTGGGAGGGGGAGGAGGAAGAGGGTCCTTTCCAAAGGCGGGCGCGGTTGGAGTTGGGGCGATTGGCGACACGATTCCGGGCTGTGGTTTGGAGGTTGGCGTGGAGGGCAGAGGCCCCACTGTGGCACGAGGAATAGGGGTTACAGTGTTGGCAGGTGTGAGGGTCTGCGTGTGTGTCTGGTCCTCTGCGGTCTGCGAGGGACGCTTGCCCTGCGGACTGCCCCCTGGAGGAAGCGGGGTAGCAGGGACGGGACGAGGGGACAAACCTGGATCACAACCGAGCAAAACTCACACCTCAGTCACAACCTTCAATGTGCTGCGAAAACAAAGCTGGCCGAGCAAGGGGGCCACGTTCCGTACCTAACATCTTGTTGGGGCCCTCCGCGTCGGCTCCAGCGAGGTGACGGAGGGGCTGGGGCAGACGAGAGGGTTGAGGGATCTTTGAGGGCCGCCGGGAGACGCTCTGCGGTCCTGATGGGGCGGAGCTGGGCTGAGAGATCCCGCCTCCAACTCCGGGTGACACACCACCAACGCCTCCGGCCTGAGCTCCCACGCCGGCCCCGACGTGATTCCTCTGATACTCTATTGGCGAAGTCAGAGCTGTGAGACGGTACAAGAAAGACAGCGATGTACAAAAACAGCACCGCCACCAAACACCAGGTTCTGTGCATCTGTCCGAAGGCTCACCATTGAGGAAATTGCGTTGGCTCTCCAGTATCTGGCTGATCTGAAGGGTCCAGACCTCACACACCCCCGGATGGGAGGAGTGAAGAACGAAGGACTCCAGCGTCCCGTTGGTTGACCGAGAAGTGAGAATAAACTTACAGGGATCGCCTTCCACGCTCTCCTCCAGACCCAAACAGCTGACCTGGATTACCGACAGGGTCAGAGACTCAACATCTGGGCCACAACAAATCATTCAGGCAGCTTTGTAGTGTTCTCACCTTGATGCTGTGTTTGTAGAGGAAGCCTGGCAAAGAGAAACCTTTCTTTTTGTCCAGAGGCTCGCTGAAGATAACCAGCTGCTCGAACAGGAACACCCTCCTCTCCTTCATCCTGCCGTGCGAGCCGCCGTCTGGGTCGGACACCATGAACGTGTCCTGCAGCAACAGGCGACCCTGAGCTACAATCTTCCCCTGGAGACGGAGAAACGGGGAAAATGCTTTTAGTAGAAGCATTTCATGAGGCAGAATTCAGTATAAACAGTTAAGACACTGTAACATTGAGCTTTTTCACATTTCGCCAACCTCAAACTTTACTGGATTTTATTGGAATGTTATGTGATAAACCAACAACAAGCAGTGAATTAGGGATGCAAGTTATCGATTAATCAATAAGTAATTGATAAACGGTAATTTTCTTAACAACCAGGATTGTTAAGAAGAGCTTCATTTTTTTGGGAAAATGCTCAATTTAAAAATAAATCATAATTAAATTTTTAACATAATTTTGTATGAAATACTGACTCAATAAACAGAATATTGAGATTTTATCACATTATTAACCTTGGACATATTCATAAAATATAACAATACAGGAACCTCTTAACTTGCTTAATAGAAAAATAAAATACAACAGATTGTTTCTCTTTCCAGTTCTTTTATGCCCCCGCCATCTTTGTTTCTGTATCAACCGGCAAAACTCAAGGATGGCGCCCTCTGCTGGATGGTGGTCAAACTATAACACTGAAAGAAGATCTAAGCCCACATTGTTAGTTAATCGATTGGAACTAGTTTTAACCTAATAAACCATTAATCGTCAATTAATCGTAAGTCGTTTAATTGTTTGTATCCGTATAATGAATAATTGTGAAGAGGAAAGAAAACAACACAGGCTTTTTAAGGAATAAATCTACTAAATCTAGTGTACATTCACATTCAACCCCCTTCTACAGATTTATTTCTGTGTGCACATATGCTGGAAACCGTTTCCTTTTCCCACTTTATTCTGGTCTCTCACATAACATTCCAACAAAATATACTGAGGTTTGTGGAAAAAGCCCAAAAGAAACTTTTGGGAACCAATGTTGTGTAATTAAATTTTCCCTACATCAAATCCTTGAAGCCGACCAACATTCATCATGTCGTTGCACCTTTTTGGCACGATGCACATGACCTCCACTGCTTTCTGTAAGAGGTGGAAATGAAAAATGTTTTAGAAAAGCAAAGATTGTCTTTTAAATGAAGCGTTCAAGCAGAAGCTTTCAGTCACTTGCCTCTAAATCTGGACACTCCAGTCCAGCCTTTTTAGAGTGTTTGAGGAAATCCTAAATCAGACAAAGCAAATATGTCACCGCAAAAAAACAAAAAAACATTGGTAATGTTTGGCTTTTTACAATCAGAGAAGTCAGAGATGAAGGTGTTTTTTAAGTGAATCTGAGCCGAGTTGAGGTTTCGGCGCCCTCTGCTGGGCCAGTAAGGACTAACCTTGAGCAGCAGCTGGTATTTCATGATCCTTTGAACAGGTTTAATGAGCAGGTCTGTGATCTGCAGCCGGTGGCCCAACCTCTGCTTCAGATCCTTCATTAAATAAAAAAAAAAAAAAAAAACCTGAGTTCTCAGCATTTGAAAGCTGCCAACATCTGATGCCTCTTTAGCTAAACCACCGTTTACCTCAAAGTAGGTGTCGATATACTCTGACACGATGTGCTCCGACTTGGGCTTGTTCTGACAGTACACCACGTACATATTTAACCTGCGTTCCTGTGGAAACGCCAAGCAGAAGACTTCAGAATTCCACAAACACAAAGTTTAAATCTAGAAAAAAATGTAGAAATGACAAACCTGTTTGAGAAACAGTAGTCCCAGTCTGTCAGGGTCTTCTAAGCATTTCTCCAACTCCCTGAGGAAGAAGCTGAGTGAGAGGGAAAGAGAAACATTTAGTTATTTAGTTGGCGACTGAGCAGAAGGAAATCTGGATTCTAGCGCTTGACGTACTCTTTGTGCCAGTCGTAGATTTGATGGATGTTTCCAAACACGATTTTATCCTTCCCCCTCATATCGTCGGGAACGCCCTCCTCCTTCATCCTGCTCATGTAGCCCTTATTTATGGAGACAAAAGAAACAAATACGTGTAAGCCTGAATACACGGCATAAAGGAAAACAAAGAAACGTAGAGCGCTCACCTCGACTACAAGACCCAGATCCCGGACGTAATCTCGCTCGGTTTCTACCAGCTCCAGCAGAACGTAGCTAAAACAACAACAAGATGACTCAGCTGAAGAGAGAAGCCAGCGTGTGTTTGTGTTAAGACAGCAGCACACTTACTGTCTTTTCTTGACGATGCTGGCCCTGCGTTCATCCATCTCTTCCCCAGGCGAGGAGGAGGACAGGAGGGAGTTATCGGAGGGGTTGAAGGAGGGAGAGCTGCTGTCGCCCTGCTCTACCGACAGAGAGCTGGGTCTGTCCTCCAGAGCCTGCATCCACACGCAACAACGGGGGAAACAAAGCAGATGCAGATGGAGTCGTTTCAACTGATTATAGTTCTAAAATATACACATTTATTTTACAGTTTTTTTTTTCAAGTGTTGATCACTGATGTTAATCAAGTTCATTTTATAGCAGCTGCTGATAAAGACGTGGAAAAAAAATAGGGATGCACAATAAATCGGCACCAACATCGGTATTGGTGGATGATTTTTAACAAAACCTATCGGATAAATAAAACTGATTTGATGTGAATTTATGTCCATCTCGTTTCTGGAGGACGAGTTTGGTCATGTGACAGTGATCGTGATTCAGTAACGGATTTAACTGCAAATAAAGAAACATGATGGTAATTTTACAATGTCAAAGGTTTAGTGGATATATATAATATTGGTGAATATTGGTTATCAGCCATAATAGCAATATCAGTGTTGGATATTGACTGGCCAAAATGTTCACGTCAGCGCATCTCTGGTGAAAACACTTGTAATAAATCAGTTTCATTTCGATGACTTAACACTAAAAAGTTCAAAAGTCCAGAAGAAACAGAGAGAGAAAGAGAGAAAGAGAGAGAAGTATAGAGAGACAGAGAGAACTAGATATAAATCGATCAATTAAATGTAAGAAACTATTTCTATCACTTTTGTTTTATGGAAATTGTTGAGGCATCAAAAACAGGACAGGCCGTTTTCATTCAAGTTTTTACATTTTCAGTGTGAGATTACTGCTTTTCAGAGATCTGCATGAAGGATGTCAATAAGGACGATGCGCCTAAACTCATGATCACAAAGCTGTTTTTGTGAATGTCGGCACACACACACACACACACACACGGTGTGTGTCTGTCTCCTACCATCTTGCTTTTGACCAACTCCTCGATGGCGCTCACCAACTCGGCGGCACTGGGCGTCTCCGAACTGGACGGACGGACGGAAAGACGGGAAGACGTCTGAGCAGCCACAGAGAGGGGAGGCAAGCAGAACAGCCATGAGAACGTGGCAGCCTGTGTGCTCGGGTTTGTTCAGTAGTTCTTGAGTTTAATTTTAATTCTCAAGTTAGAGAAATCCATAAATGGACAGAACAAGAAAATGCCCTCTCTAGTGGTTAAAGGTCAGCTTTTAATGACTTGAATGCACATTAGTTGTCTTTTGTGGTTGTTTTTTTTCCAGGTTTAGTAAAAGAAAAATAATTCAGTGATATAATCTGAGGAGGTTCCTCTAATTGGTGAAACTCCAAGTTTCTGAGGAGTTACATTTAAAACTAGAGTAAAAAAACAACAAAACAAAAACAAAAAAAACAATAAAAACAAAGGAAATTTGTGTGAAATTCAGAAAACTATAAATGGAGAGGGGAAAACATGAGGCGGAAGGAAAAAAGAAATGTGGAAGGAGGAAAAAAATCATTCAAGGTTTGATAGAAAGAATGTGGGGGAGAAAAAAAAAGTGCAATCTGAATGCAAAGAGAGGTTTTCTGTCGTGTTCCTGTTATGGAGGAGAGAATGCCGTCAGCGAGGATGAAAGAGGTTTCATGGATGTGTTTGTGCAGATATAGTTCAGGAGACTCTCACCCTTTCTGTGCTGTGCGCCCTTCTGGCCTCGCCAGCATTTAGAGATGCCAATTACTTGCATGGGTAATGAGGTAACGCACATAAAGGTAAGAAGAGGGGGAATGAGGACGACCGGGGAGAGGGAGAGGGGGACGGAGGGGAAGCTGTGATTGGTCGGGTGGGATGACAGGAGGTGGGGCCGGGAGGGGGGGTTTGAATCTTCATTTCAGCGTGGGTTTTACTCAGATTGTTAGAGAGGAGGCTGACGGGGGAACCTGGCCCGCTGTCTCACGCGCCGCTCGCTCCTTCCTAAGTGTCTGTCGTCCCTTGCTGCGGCTTCTTAAAGCATGCACAAATACGCTGCATTCAAGTGCAAGTCGAGCATGCTCAAGGCATTGTAAAGCTGGCAGAAATAAGGCAGTGCATCCCTCGACTCTGAACTGACCGCTGAAGGGGAAAAATAAAAAAAGCTCCACGCTGCCCCCTCCACTCAGAGTTAGGAGCTACATGTGTCCTCTCTCTCTCTCTCTCTCTCTCTCTCTCTCTCTCTATTTATTTACAGTTTGTCCTAATCTGCTCACCGTAGAGTTACAGTTAAAAAACAACAACAAACAAGCGAGGAAATAAAAGAACTAAAGAAATTTAGGAATGTTATGAGTTTGTTAAAATACAGAAGTTAACCAGAGTGCGTTTAAAAAAAAAAAAAAAGAAGTTAAGAAGCTTAAAGTCATTTCCCCTCAAAAAGAACAGGCTTTAAAAAGGGCATTTTAAAGTGGAAGGAGCGGGAAAAAGCAGGAATTAAAGAATCAGACTGAGGGAGGAGACAGAAGGGGAAGAGCAAGGCTTTCAGATGGAGAGATATGGAAACTGAGACAAAGCAAAGACAGGACATAAATCAAGGTAATGCTACGTCATGGCAAACAGCAAACAATACAACCAGGAAACAAAACAAAAGAGAAACACAAATTAGTGTCAGAAGAGAATCTGCTTTAGTCTTTTGCTGCCTAAAATGTAAAACTCTGTTTTTAAAAAAGACAGGGCAGAATAGGAAGAGAAAATGTTCATTATGACTGGAAAGGTTCGATTCATTTGCGTCAGAAAAATGATGTTTTAAGGGAAACGAGATAAACGGATCAGTGAACGTTGGACTCATATTAAGTTCTTCTTTTTTAAAAAAAAAAAAAAAAAAGCGTTTTAAATAAAGTACAGAATATTATAGAATTACTTCTTGTGGTTTTCCACAATGTCATTTTATAAACCTAAAGTTTAATATTTGCCGTTTGGGTTTTATGTGATAGACCAAGACAAAGCAGAATGTGAAAATTTATGCTGATCTGAAAAGATGCAAAACATGACATGAAGAGGAAAACTAACTGGACATCATCCTGAAAACACCTCAACTGCAATGACATGATTCTGGCAGCATCATGATGTGGGGGAGCTGATGGAGCTAAAGACCTGAGACTGGAGCAGAATGAAAAATAATAATAATAAACACAACCAGAGATAACATACAGTACTCATTTGGGATTAACTCAGCAGATATGAGACAACTTCTACATTTTATTAGCAAAAAATTTAAAAAATCTTTTCTGTGATGCCTCTTTCTGTTGGTCTATTGCATCAAAACTCAATAAAATATTTGGCTTATGGTCGTAATGCGACCAAAAAAAAAAGGAAAAGGTTCAAGAGGTGTCAATAGCTTAGAAAGAACTGAGTGTAAAAGTTTTAAATATCTGAAATGTAAGACATTTTAAACCATTTTAGAAATCAAATAGTAATGCTCATGCAGTCAAAAAATAAATAAATAAATAAAGATGCAGATTTTTCATATGGAAACTTAAAACTGCCAACTATCAGAGAAAAACTAAAAGAAATAATAAAAGTAATTCTTGACGTGGTCAACATCAGATAAATGTGGAAGTCTGCTTTGGTTTCCCTGAAGCTGTTTGTTCACTGATGCTCTGTAAAAACCTCTGATATCTTCATAGAACTGTTGTAACTTATGTTTACATATCAGAAAACTCCTGCAGGAAACTGGTTGCACTAGATTTTATTTAGAGGCATCAGCTAAATATAAATCCCCCCTTTTGTTTTTCACATTTCAGTTTTTTTTCTTCTTTTTTTGTTTTCTCCCACTTGTCAGTTTTGTGTTGGTCAATCACATGGAAACCCAATGAAACAAACATTTAGTTATTTGTTGCAGTTTTATAGCATTTCATCCTATAAAACAGAGTTTTTCCTTACATGAGACAAGTAAGGCAATTATTTTTATGTTTCACTGCAAATAATGCAAAAAGATAAAGTCACATTTGACAGCTTTCTGGGATGACAATCCATTTAAATCCAAAACTAAATGATATTTAGTTTCAGAACCGCTGACTGGTCACAGGAAATGAGCCGCTGTGCACATAATGCACTTATGTGTCACTATTGTTTTACAAAAACCTGAAAATCCCAATCTGACATCAAGCAGGTCATATCTTAATCCCAGCTTCCTCTCCTGGGTGATTTGGACGAGTCTCCTTGTCCTCACCTTGTCGTCCTGTGAGTCCGGCTGCAGCAGGCTGTGCTGCTGGATGGCCATGGGCGGGGGCAGAGGAACCGAGTCGGCCCCCTCCTCTCCCTCCTCTTCTCCGCAGCTCTGCATGCCAGACGAACTGGACTTGGACAGCGTGCCGCTTGACAGGCCCTCGTTACGAACCCTCTGAGACGCACACAAGAACGGCAGCGGTGAGATTATGTTGCCTGACTACTTCTATGGAAATCAAAGCGTGTGTGTGTGTGTGTGTGCGTGTGTGTGTGTGTGTGTGTGTGTGTGTGTGTGTGTGTCCACCCACCTCCTCCAGAGTTTCATCCTGAGGCGTGGCGGCGCTGTCGTCGGAGTCTTTCTGTGAACCCATGGTTATCTCGCCGCTCTTCCTCACCTCCCGGTTCTTCTTGTGCTTGCTGGCCAGCTTCTTGACGTGGCCGTCCGCCTTGCCGCTGCTGAGCCGACGCACCGGGCTGGTCAGCCACTTGCGAAGCGTGTTACCTTGGAAACGTAGCAGTTACGGCTTCAACGTTAAACTCCTCTCAGTTTTACCACATCAAACAACTTCTGGCAAAACATAAAATACACTCGCACAACTAAGCCTGCCATGACTACAAATGTTCCTGTACGATAAATCGCCCCAGAAGTTATCGCGATGTCGATAATATTGTTGCTTTGAGATCATTTTCAAGTAATATTATGGTAATGGCATAATAATGCAAAAAAAAAAAAACAGGTTAGATTCTAATGAAGGTTTAACACTGGAACAGGAAGACATGTTAAAAATCCAAAGATATATAAACAACAGAAACAACAAAAAAATTAATTACTCAAAACTGTTCTTCAAAAAAGGGTCTAGTTGAGACCACAGAGCCAGACTGGAGACTTTTATCACCAAGTTTTGGTCAAAAGAGGTCAAATGGAAATGGTGCGATAAATTGATTTATTGCTTATAACAACAGACCTACATACAACATGAGCTAAGATCGCCATGACTGCCTACCTGGTCGTTTGGGTCCAGGTGAGCTGTGGGAGCTGATGCCATGGCCAGGCTGCAGCGTGGCTGAAGATCCTGGCATAATGGAGTCATTGCTGCACACCGACAGAGTGTCTGTGAGAGGCAGAGGAGGGGGCGTCTTAGAAATGCTCTGATATGCACATTCAAAGTATCGAGTTACATTGCAACTGTACTTTGCTAAAGTAAATTTGTAACATCTTATCAAGTTAACACCTCTGTAATGTGTTTTGACAGGATTTTTTTACGGACTGACGGAGACAAAGTGCTACATGATTGTGGAATGATCAAAGTTTTTGTCAAAGTCTTTCATAAACATTTCGTAAAACTGAGAGCGTTTTGTTATTAAGAACCCCTGAAACAAAACTTTGTAAAATTCAGTTTTAATTCAGCATTCAGTTTCTATGCTCTACAAATCTGGAACCAACTTCCAGGAAACCGTAAATGTGCTGAAACACTGACTTCCTTTATTTCAAGGTTTAAAACCCACCAATTTAGAGTTACTGGGAGAATTTATGGGCCAGTAAAACGTGTTATTGTGACAGGCCTAGCTAGGAGGGATCTTTAGTGTTAGCTTTTCATCAAATACCAGAAAGTTCCACTTTGGTCCCATCTGACCAGAGAACTTCTTCCACAGGTTTTCCTCTGTCCTCTAGATTAACAAACCTTAAGTAGAACTTGTGGCTTTCTTTGCCACTCTTCAATGAAAGGTTTGTACCTCCATTTCTAAGATGTTTCTAAAGAAAAACTGTCAAATTTGCCTTCCTCTTCACAATCATGCACCATGTTTTGGTTTATCACATAAAGATCCAAACAAAAACCACTGAAGTTTGTAGTCTGAATGTGAAAATCTTTGCAGATCGGAACCGCGGCGGTCGGCTCCGAACCTTTGTGGTTAAAGATTCCCTCCATCTCCATGGACGACCTGGAGTGGGCGATGCAGAGCATGGCGCAGGGGACCAGGCCCTCCAGGGCCGGCGAGCGGTCCGTCGTCCTCACCAGGCACCAGTCGGGTTTGTCGTGGCAACGCTCCAGGACCTCGACGGTTTGCCCTCGCCTCAGCGTCAGCTCGTTGCTGTTGCTGGCCATGAAGTCGTGGATCACCACGGTGAGCTCGCAGCCGCCGGAGAGCTGAGGAAGAGAAGACCCGGTTCAGAGTTCTGATAGGACGAAAAAGGATCAGATTCTGAGCTTTTTTGCTCTGATTTTTAAAACGTTCAGAGTTGTCACCTTGTCGCTGTCCAGCGTGTTCTGGGAGGTGCGGGACGCCAGAGAGATGGTGTCTGGTTGGCTGCTGCCTTCACCCTGACTGTCCAGGTCCTCTAAATCCCTGAACGCAGAACACAGGACTGTCATACTGCCATTGTCCTCAGAAGGAGGAAAGATGTTTCACTCTCTAACTCCAGTGGTGTTTACCTTCGTCCTTTGGGATGCTTGGCGGTGCTGGGTTTGGGGATGTGAATGGGCTCCTTCAGGGCTCCTCTCAGATGAATGGTGCGCTCCTGGATCACCTCCCTGATGTGTTTGATCCAGTCCTGTTTGTTCTCAATGTTCGATGCCTATGAAAGGGCGGGAAAGGGAGATGTTGAACGAGATCTGGCGTGAGATCTCAAAACGAAAAATAAAAACTTTGTTAATGAAATTTCACTCCGTTTCACACAAGTCTGAATGACTTCTCTTTATTTTACTTCTGGTATTTTTTAAATTTACAGGTACATCTGGGGAAAAAATTACATTTCTGAATGTTAAACTCAGATTTCATAGAGTGAAATATTTCAAGGTTTTGTTTCATAAGTTAAATATCAGAAAGTCATGGTTTCACACCTTAATCAGATAAATAACAATGCAGTATGAATCTTTTTTTCTTTTTTACATATTTGTTAAAACTGTCACCATGTCAGGACAGAATTATATGAGACAGATAATCTGTGAAAACATCAATCTCCTCCTCCCTGAGCTGTTGCTGTTGTCTGAAGAAATGCAGCGCTTGGCTCTGATTGGTCAGAAACAACCAATCAGAGCCAGAAGGAGGGTCATAGTGCTGTCAATCATCTTCATGAACGCACTGCTAAATGTGCAAATGGCGGAGAAAGAAGTTACCATTACAGGAAAACTGTTTGTCAGCCATCATCAGTGGCTACGCTAACTAGCCTTAGCACTCATGACAAGCTCAGCTGAAGTTGTATCCTAGCAGAGAGCGAGAAAAGGGGGTGAGGGGGTGGGTGGCGCCTACATGGACATGATCGACAGCGCTACAATCCGCCTCCTGGCCCTGATTGGTTGTTTCTAGTTTTCACTTGGAGCACAGGGGGAAAGCAGAGGAGCTCGATTTTTTCATAGATTGTCATGACTGTCTTGACATTCTGACAGTTTCAACAAATGTGTGAAAATCTACTTTTATATATATGTTACATAGTGCAGCTATAACCCAAAACATCTCATCCTTTTTTTATTGATCCTCCATAATGTTCTGAGATGCTGCATTTTGGGTTTTAATGATCTACAAGCCATAAGCAAAAAAATTACAAGAAATTAAAGCTTGAAAAATTTCACTGTGTAATGAATCAGAGTTTCACCTTCTGAAATGAGTGACAAAAAATATTATAGAAATAGCCGCACACTTAGATTAGGTTATCAACAAAGAAAATTAATCAGTATTTTTTTTTCATTTGAATAAAAAAGATAAAACTTTAAATTATTATTTTGGAAAACCATAATTCTTTCCGCCAAGGATTTTTGTGTTAGTATCCAGGACTGGGAAGCCGTTTAAAGATGTACAACACACTCAGCCAAAGCCGTCCTGTAAACAGTGTTAATGAACTAACGTGCAGGAAGCGTGCAGACTTGTGTGAAGCAGATGAGGGCTGTGTTGTGGGATCGTTTGTACTCACCGTTGCTCCATGTTTGGCTCCCTGACTTAGCTTTGAATTTAAAATATAGAATAAAGAATTTCACTGATTTGGCTTGAGAAAATATACGGGACATTTTTTTTTTAATGCGCTCACAAACAAAACAAAGAAATGAAGTCACGTGATAGAAATGCAAAACACGGATATAATCTGCCTTTGACAGAGTGCTGATGGCCATTTAAATGTGCAGACAGTAATGAGGAGAGTGTGTGTGTGAGTGTGTGTGTGGGGAGACAATTTACAATGCACATACTGCATGGCTACTAGTCAGTGGTTAGCTCAGTAGTGAACGTGTGTAACAGAGCTGAGTGTGGGGGGTTTCTGGGCTCATGCTGTTCCAGCGGCGGACGCTAACTTTAATCCATCTGTGAGCTCCACAACAAAAACACACAGAAGATGAATGGAGGGGTGGCAGAGGGGTGTGGGGGGGTCCGGATGATTAAAAGATCGTTTTTCTGCTTCAAACAGGGAGACGACGTGTTACTTTGATGAAGTGGCATGAGAGGCCGCGGGCGTTCATGAGCTGACGGTGTCACCAGCGTTGGTGGAAGCGATTCAGCCCACATAGAGTTAGATGTACAAACATCCACGGAAAACACAGCCCCGGGTTCACAGATGTGTTTGTGGATTTGTTTTTTTTTTTTTAACAGATGGAACAAAGCTGAATCTGACCGGAGGACAAAGACGACAGAGAGAAAGAGGAAAGGAAGGAAGGAAGGAGGGAGGACAGAGGAGGGCTGACAGAAAACTGCAGCTTATAAAACATTACAAGTTTATGATGGAGAATCAGGGACTAAGAAAAAAATAAAACAAAAGTGTAAGGAGGAAATCATATTTTCACATATTGAATGAATTCATATTATTATGAAAATATACTACAAAAATGTTGTAGCATTACAACTTCTTCCTCATTTTATTTTGAAATTATTCTCGTACAACTATTCTCAAAATGCCATAATTTCATTTTCGTAATATAATGACGTTATTGTCATATTATTACAACTTTTTTCATAATATTCCAACTTTATTCTCATAATAGTATTACTTTATTCACGTAATACTATGACTATTATTGATATACAACTTATTTAAACTTTACTCCCATAAATTGTATTTATTTTTTTCTTAGTATCGCCCTAATACTCTGTTGTACAAGTCAAAGAAAAGGGAAAAAAAAAGAAAGAGAAGGAAAGCTACACATTTGGGTTAGACCAATACAGATAATTCAAAACCATGATATATGTAAAATCTTAACCTCTCATTTTTCTCAGTGTAGTTTTTAACATCTTCCTCTTACAACTGTATTAGCCAACCCTTGAGAACATGTCAGCAGAAGAAAAAGGAGAAACTTTCTCATTCCTTACCTTGAGAACTATTTTGTTGTCAGAAGTCGGGGTACGTCCCACCCATAAGGCAAACTTACACGGATCTCCTTCGACGTGCTCCGTCACGCCCAGCTCAGACGTCTGCAGGAGGAAAAGGAAGAAAGAACGCACCAAACGTTTCAGGTTGTTCCTAATTTACCAGGTTGGAGATGATTTCACTCTTATGCCAAGAGAAGACAAGAAAAAAAAGTTGTCCTGAGGTAAAAGGTGGCATTTATTATCCCAAATCTGACACCGGATGTGGGTTTTATTACATGCATGTTCTATAAACTTATTGCTAAAGTTAGCTTTTGATTTAGCAGAGAGTTAAAGGGATATTTCACTTCAACTGACATTGATCCGAGTTTTTTAAAGAATTACCACCATTACTCTTTACATGAGTTTGTCTGCAGGCAAAAAAAAAAAAAAATCTGTCAGTTTTCAAGTTAGTAGCTCAAAATCAAAAACAAAACTATTTGATATGTGTACACACATAAATCTATGTGTGTACACATATCAACCACCTCTGCTTCAAGTGTTGTTTTCCCTTTGATTGTAACAGCAGAGATGGAGGAACAAAAGCTGAAAGCTCTGTGTGGATCCGTCCTCCTGTACTTACAAACAGCTTGCTCTTGTAGATGTATTTGCTCCTGCCGTTGGAATCCTTCACCTCCTTGCTGAACACCAGAGACATCTCGAAGAGGAAGAGGTGGCGCTCTCGGCCTTTACGGATCAAAGTCTTGGGATCCCAGACCTGGAAGGAGTCCTGGAGGATGAGCTCGCCCTGAGACTCTATGTTCTCATCGAATCCTGGAGGAAAAACGGTAAATTTGAACAGAGAGACTTTTTAAAGTCTAATCAGTATTTTGTCAAAAATGTTTTTTCTTTCATACTTCGCTTTCATTCTCCTCAACTTTTTTTAATCTCATTGAAAGTTTGATGCATTTATTTTTATTTTGTAATAGATTTGCGTTAACTAGAGGTTTTCTAGAGGTGGAACACATTTCTTTGCAAAACAGTTTGGACTCCAAATCAGATTAAATCAGGAACATTGTGAACAGTCAGTTTCAAGTCTTGCCAAATATTCTCTATTTTACGCGTTAGTTCTGTCATAAAAAATAAAGCTTTGACTAATAAATAACTCTCAGCCTTAACCTCAAGATTTTTTAAGTCTCTTTGGTCACACAGAAGGCAAATGCAACCCAAACGATTTTTTTTTTTTTTTTACCAAAATGCGACCAACATCTGACTTTTCACAGTAGTCTGAACAGCCCAGTTCCAGCCTTTACTCCCCCAAAAGAATCAGAAACTTTCATATATGGCACTAAATGAGGTTCACATCCAAATGACTTCAAAGTGTCTGAACGTCGCATGTCGCATTTTATCTGACTTTTATGTCATTGATGTGAGACATGAGTCATAATTCTGCATCAGAAGAAGACAAACTGGACATAAACAATGGCTGAAAATGAAATTATAATTCTGAAACTTTGTAAGTAGTCTGTGTCAGTGAAGCTAATTGCATCACAAGCCCATCACTCTTATCTCTGACTTCTCGTCCAGACTTCCACAAAATGCTGTTGCTATTAGATGTGTTTTCTTTCCATTAGCTTCCTTTACGTTGCTGTGATTTTGTGATAACACTATCGGCTCCCGTTGCTGAATAAACTTTAAAATCGATCCATTTTCACTTTCCTTCAGACATAAAATAGTTTAGCTTTAACAAGTTAGATATTATTGGCCAAGTAACAACTAGCAGATCTAGATCCACAGTCCAACCACTGTGTGGCGCTCACCTTCCAGCATGGAAAGATGCATGGCATCGTTTGCCTTCTTGGGAACGTTGAGCATCACCTCCAGGCCGTCTTTAATCTCTCCTTTCCCTTCTTCGCAACACGTCAGGAGCTCCTAAACAGACAAGCGGACAGGAAATCAGCAGAAGCGCGATGGAGCCCCTTGAATGCAGCGGCTGTGAGGTGCGGTGAGATGTGCGACCTTCAGCAGAAGCTGATACTTGGTGATTCTCTGCACCGGCTTGATCAGATAGGAGGAGATGGAGTTGGCCAGCCGGTGCCGTTGCTGGATTTCCTGTCACCAGACAGAAAAAGGTTGGGTAAGTTCTGTTCATACGCAGCCCATGAAACCTTCCCGGTGTGGCCGTCGCTAGCGGTGCTACTCACGTCAAAGTAGTTCCCAGCATGCTCCAATATGAGCTGCGTGGAGTCGGGTTTGTTCTTGCAGTAGTTCACGTACATCTGGAACTTGTCGGCCTTAAAGAGCAGAGAAATGTTACAGATGGATGCGGTTCTGTTTAGGGTCTGGCGACATAATGCTAACACCTGATGATACGTACCCAAGTGACAAAGCAGTGGCCAACATCTTCTGGAAGCTGCTCATACTTCTCCAACTCTTTGAGAAAGATGCTGGAATAAATTTAGGAGTGTGAGATGAAAACGTAAAATAAAAGTAAAAAAAAAAAACTACTTTATTACATGGAGATAACTGCATAAAAATAGTTTAAATAACTGCTAAAAGTGATATGAAAAACTATGTGCATCCTATTATAGGGTAGTAGTAGGAGTCACATATTGTCGAAGAGCAATTTCTGCCCATTGTTCATTACAAAATTCCTTCAGTTCACTGATGTTTGCAGGCGTTTATTTATGCTGAGCTTTATTAGGTCACGACTACAGTAACTAAAATGTCTGGACTTTATTTTTTTATTTTCTTCTTCAGCTGCTCGTTGCAGATTTTCTGAGTGTTTATGATTATCTTGCAGTTTACGTCATATTTCACACTTTAATACTGTTATATACAAAAATTCATGTCGGGCATGTTGCATATCCACCATGCTTAACATTTTCCAAAAAAATACACAGCTGTGTATTATAAACAGGAAAAAAATATTACTGAGAAAGGGACAGGTTAATAAAATATCTTTTCTTCCTCCTGCCCCTTTGCACATGTGCATAACGTGTCATAAGAGAACGAGTTTATGAATCAATAATGAAATTTGTTAATAACCTGATTGATTGATTAAACTAAACAATGCTCTTTGCCTTTAAATGGGCGTGTCTTACTTATGGTGGAATTCGTAGAGGTCCTGCATGTTCCCAAAAATGATGTGCTCCTTGTTGATGATTCCTGGGGGAATCTCCTCCACGCCGCTGGTCATCTCCCACAAGTACGTCTGCGTGAACAGCAGAGAGGAAAGGCCACAGTTACCATATTTTCCAGATGTTTCCAGACGTTTGGTGCGCGTCTCGGAGGTTTTCTTACGTCCATGCATTCCCGCAGGTCTCGCACATAGGTTTTCTCCGTCTGAATCAGCTCGGCCATGATGAACCTAGACACACACACAAAAAAACACACACACAGGCACAAGTTGGCAGCTTGTCATACTGTCCTCATTCAAGCGGTGAATAATCAATAGCTCCTTCTCAGCTTCTCAGCGTCGTCCATTTACTGCAGTGAATAATGAAAGCCTTATGGGGCCATTAAACTCGGCCATAAACCTGCCAGGAGTGACATAAATTATGCTGCTGATTTGTGGCACGAGGCTGAAGTGACACAGTCCCCCTCCGCCCAGCGCAGCAGAGAGAAGCCGAACAGACGGAGAAGGATGTTTAAAGTCCATCATGCCTTCACATTTACATTAAACTCCCTTATTCAGCGTTGACAAGAACAATGACGGATCAGTTTGGAGCTCGTCCTCTGGAAACAGCGCCGGGCTTCTTGTTCGCCTAATTCAATTAACTCGGCAGTAAATCTTTGGTTTTCTGAAGGGAAAGCGCTGACTTGTTATCGTTTCCTTATTATGTAAAGTAAACGCAGTCCTGACTGCATTCATAAAGCAGGCTGCTTTTAATCTGCTGACGCTCAGAACGGCGTGGCAAACAGGAAGCGGCTCACGTACTCCTTCCTGCGCGCCGACTTGCGTTTCTCCTCGTTCGGCTCGTGCGCGGCGGCGTCCCTGAGTTTGATCTCTGACCCCGGAGGAGTGGCTGGGATGATGTCCAGCTGAAGGTCCTTGCTCTAGAAAAGAGGGACACTCAAAGATTAGAGGGCGTACTGAGGCATCATGGGAGTGAATTAGGTTTTAACTGGGGATGGATATGGGGGAATAATAAAATCTGACTTGTTTTCATGCCAGATCAGATTTTGTTTTCTTGCACTTTTTCTAAATAATTACAAATGACAGAAAATAATTTTGACAAGTGGTTTTTACTCCCTTCTGTGAGTTTACAACCAAATATTAGGACCAGGCAATGAGAATTTAGTTTAATCATGAGAATATCTTGATGTTATTAAAAGAATAAAAAACTGAATTTTACCAGAAGTTTTAAAATTACAAGAAATTTATTTTAATGAGAAAAAAGCCTGGATAGATCATTTTCTTGTTTTTTTTTTTTTTTATAAAACTCAGACTTACTTTATTGTCATTGCACAAAGACACAACAGTGAATTTGGCAACAAAATGTCATTGCCTGGCTGCACAAAAAATAAATCTGACTTTAAATACATGTAGATATATAAAATTGTTACTGGGGAACGTAAGAAAAAAATATTAGGACCTTTTTCTCGTATTATTTAGACTGTATTGATGCAACATCATAGCTTTCTCACAGAAAAGGAAAACAAAAGAAATGACCCTTATAATTTGTCGTAGAGTTGACCTGAATTCAAAGTTTAAATGAACAGAAGCTGCTAGTCAAACAAGATGGCCGCCCTGGGCGTCATGACATCACTCTGAACTATGGAAACCCAAGGAGTGAAATGGTGAAAAAACAAATCCAGATTTCAACAAATTAAATTTTCAAATGCCAAAAATCTGACTAATGGCTCAAACAGATTCATCGTCCAGCCCTGATTTTAAGCATCGATCACCCGTACCGCCTTGTTGGAGTCTGACGGGATGCCCAGGGCTTTCTCCAGGCTGCTGCGGTACTTGTCCATGCGCAGGGAGAAATCTCTGTAGCGTTTGTCCACAGCCGTCACCCACTTCTTAATCTCCGCCGCGTGGCTGTGGCCTTTCTCGCAGAATCCGTCGGCCAGCTGGATTAGCAGCTTCACGCGCTCCTTGGTTTGCTTTAGAAGGAGAGCAGAGTGAGTTTAATATTCAAATCTGCAGAAGATGACATTAAATCTGTGTTGTTGCGACCTCTGACCCTGGCTGTGATGTGGAAGTCCTCGTGCTCCTTCAGGAGTTCCTGCGTGTGATGGATGCTGGAGCCGGTCGATGTGTGTGTAGACAGGTAAAACTCCCCGGTGTCATGAATCCACTCCAAAGCCTAGACACACACACACACACACACACACACACATTTGTTTGACACTGTTACGTGTCTCTGTGTGTCCTCTCCCTCTGAATAAACCACAGCATTCCCGTCAGGCTTCCAGGTTTCTGTCTCTGGATGTGTTTGCTGTACCTGCTTGGCGCTGCGTTCAAACACCACGTACTGCTGACACTGGTCCAGCCGCCGCTTCCTCATGGTCCAGAAATGCAGGACTCTGTTTTCTCGCTGCAGCAGCTCGTTCAGGATGTCTGAACACAAAACAAACAGGAAGGATTTCAGTGGAGACGTTTAACTCTGTGACGGCCGAGTTAAATCAGAAAGATTTTAGAAGTAGTGTAAATTATTTCACTTTTTATACATATCCACATGTGAATAATACGTAAATCAATTGCATTCATTTCTACAGTTCTTCCACTTAGGAACCCCGAGTCTCCATGAATAATTAACTTAACAAATCTCTATTTGATTGTTTTAAAAATGTAATCTTGCTCATCTATACCCAGTGTTAATTATACATTTTTGTATTAATAATTGAACTGGCTTTCTGTTTAGGCTGACTAAGACATCTTTGTATTCGTGCTTTCACCGAAATAAATAAATAACTTCCAACGCTGCATCCAAAAAGCCAGCCAATGTGACCTACATCTGTCTTTTTCACAACAGTCTGAACAACTAGATGACTATCTTTTCACCCTCAAAAAAATTCTGAATTGTGCTCCTTCTGCTGTTGTGAATCAGAAATGAATACAACTGCTTTCAAGGCGTCTGCAGTCTGAAAGGTCATGTTGCATTTTATCTGACTTTTACGTCATTCATGTGAGACATGCGTCATAATTCTGCACCAGAAGAAGACAAATTGAACGTAATCAGTGGCTGAGAATTATAATTATAAAATTCTGAAAGACGTCTGTGTCACTGAGCCGCATCGCATCCCAATCCCACCACGACTGGCTCCGACTTCGCATCCAAACTGATTTTTCTATAGAAGTTGATGCTCCACATGAGGCCATCGCTGTTAGTTGTGTTTTCCTTTTATTATCTTCCTTTGTCTTGTTATGATCTTGTGATACTGTCAGCTGCCAATGCTGAATAAACTTTAAAATCATGTTATCCACTATTATTTGTATAAACTGTCCGCTGCTGTGTGACGATGTTCTGAGTCACATCGGGGATGTAAATCATTCACACACAAGTCTAAATTCAGTCACAACCTCTAATAGTATGAACGACCAGGCAAAAAATGAAAACTGGATTTGAGCATCAGAACCTGCTGTATGAACGCAGCCTCAGCTCCCTTCAGTAAATTATCCATCACTTACTTTTAACCTGTTGTTCCGGCGCCTTGACGTGGCTCAGCATCCCCGGCATGTTGACGCTGTTTCTGTGCATGTACTTCAGGAAGACGTCCGCGTTTCTTCTGGCCAGAGTGCAAGCCTGGCAGAAACGTCAGAAAAGTCAGAGCAGAAGTGTGACCAAAGACTTGGTTTGGTTTCATTTTCACAGGACGCATCGCACCTTGAGGAACGCCTCCTTCTGTTCCAGGTGCTTGCTGATCATGGGGGTCACATGGTCTGTCTCACAGTTGGGTCCCAGCTTGTCAGCTCCTCCGCACCAGTCCTCCTCCCTCTTGTACTCCTGCTCCAGGCTCTCCAGCACGCTGCACACCTGAACACAAAGTCAGTCAGAGACACAGAGCAGTGCTTTAAATGGACAGAAACAGCAGCTGGGCTTCATGTTTTAACATCTTATTTATACGTTTACAGTATTAGGGTTTTTTTTATAGGATACTGTTTTGTAGGTACAATGCAGGACTAGAAAAGNGGCATTTATTATCCCAAATCTGACACCGGATGTGGGTTTTATTACATGCATGTTCTATAAACTTATTGCTAAAGTTAGCTTTTGATTTAGCAGAGAGTTAAAGGGATATTTCACTTCAACTGACATTGATCCGAGTTTTTTAAAGAATTACCACCATTACTCTTTACATGAGTTTGTCTGCAGGCAAAAAAAAAAAAAAATCTGTCAGTTTTCAAGTTAGTAGCTCAAAATCAAAAACAAAACTATTTGATATGTGTACACACATAAATCTATGTGTGTACACATATCAACCACCTCTGCTTCAAGTGTTGTTTTCCCTTTGATTGTAACAGCAGAGATGGAGGAACAAAAGCTGAAAGCTCTGTGTGGATCCGTCCTCCTGTACTTACAAACAGCTTGCTCTTGTAGATGTATTTGCTCCTGCCGTTGGAATCCTTAACCTCCTTGCTGAACACCAGAGACATCTCGAAGAGGAAGAGGTGGCGCTCTCGGCCTTTACGGATCAAAGTCTTGGGATCCCAGACCTGGAAGGAGTCCTGGAGGATGAGCTCGCCCTGAGACTCTATGTTCTCATCGAATCCTGGAGGAAAAACGGTAAATTTGAACAGAGAGACTTTTTAAAGTCTAATCAGTATTTTGTCAAAAATGTTTTTTCTTTCATACTTCGCTTTCATTCTCCTCAACTTTTTTTAATCTCATTGAAAGTTTGATGCATTTATTTTTATTTTGTAATAGATTTGCGTTAACTAGAGGTTTTCTAGAGGTGGAACACATTTCTTTGCAAAACAGTTTGGACTCCAAATCAGATTAAATCAGGAACATTGTGAACAGTCAGTTTCAAGTCTTGCCAAATATTCTCTATTTTACGCGTTAGTTCTGTCATAAAAAATAAAGCTTTGACTAATAAATAACTCTCAGCCTTAACCTCAAGATTTTTTAAGTCTCTTTGGTCACACAGAAGGCAAATGCAACCCAAACGATTTTTTTTTTTTTTTTACCAAAATGCGACCAACATCTGACTTTTCACAGTAGTCTGAACAGCCCAGTTCCAGCCTTTACTCCCCCAAAAGAATCAGAAACTTTCATATATGGCACTAAATGAGGTTCACATCCAAATGACTTCAAAGTGTCTGAACGTCGCATGTCGCATTTTATCTGACTTTTATGTCATTGATGTGAGACATGAGTCATAATTCTGCATCAGAAGAAGACAAACTGGACATAAACAATGGCTGAAAATGAAATTATAATTCTGAAACTTTGAAAGTAGTCTGTGTCAGTGAAGCTAATTGCATCACAAGCCCATCACTCTTATCTCTGACTTCTCGTCCAGACTTCCACAAAATGCTGTTGCTATTAGATGTGTTTTCTTTCCATTAGCTTCCTTTACGTTGCTGTGATTTTGTGATAACACTATCGGCTCCCGTTGCTGAATAAACTTTAAAATCAATCCATTTTCACTTTCCTTCAGACATAAAATAGTTTAGCTTTAACAAGTTAGATATTATTGGCCAAGTAACAACTAGCAGATCTAGATCCACAGTCCAACCACTGTGTGGCGCTCACCTTCCAGCATGGAAAGATGCATGGCATCGTTTGCCTTCTTGGGAACGTTGAGCATCACCTCCAGGCCGTCTTTAATCTCTCCTTTCCCTTCTTCGCAACACGTCAGGAGCTCCTAAACAGACAAGCGGACAGGAAATCAGCAGAAGCGCGATGGAGCCCCTTGAATGCAGCGGCTGTGAGGTGCGGTGAGATGTGCGACCTTCAGCAGAAGCTGATACTTGGTGATTCTCTGCACCGGCTTGATCAGATAGGAGGAGATGGAGTTGGCCAGCCGGTGCCGTTGCTGGATTTCCTGTCACCAGACAGAAAAAGGTTGGGTAAGTTCTGTTCATACGCAGCCCATGAAACCTTCCCGGTGTGGCCGTCGCTAGCGGTGCTACTCACGTCAAAGTAGTTCCCAGCATGCTCCAATATGAGCTGCGTGGAGTCGGGTTTGTTCTTGCAGTAGTTCACGTACATCTGGAACTTGTCGGCCTTAAAGAGCAGAGAAATGTTACAGATGGATGCGGTTCTGTTTAGGGTCTGGCGACATAATGCTAACACCTGATGATACGTACCCAAGTGACAAAGCAGTGGCCAACATCTTCTGGAAGCTGCTCATACTTCTCCAACTCTTTGAGAAAGATGCTGGAATAAATTTAGGAGTGTGAGATGAAAACGTAAAATAAAAGTAAAAAAAAAAAACTACTTTATTACATGGAGATAACTGCATAAAAATAGTTTAAATAACTGCTAAAAGTGATATGAAAAACTATGTGCATCCTATTATAGGGTAGTAGTAGGAGTCACATATTGTCGAAGAGCAATTTCTGCCCATTGTTCATTACAAAATTCCTTCAGTTCACTGATGTTTGCAGGCGTTTATTTATGCTGAGCTTTATTAGGTCACGACTACAGTAACTAAAATGTCTGGACTTTATTTTTTTATTTTCTTCTTCAGCTGCTCGTTGCAGATTTTCTGAGTGTTGATGATTATCTTGCAGTTTACGTCATATTTCACACTTTAATACTGTTATATACAAAAATTCATGTCGCGCATGTTGCATATCCACCATGCTTAACATTTTCCAAAAAAACACACAGCTGTGTATTATAAACAGGAAAAAAAATATTACTGAGAAAGGGACAGGTTAATAAAATATCTGTTCTTCTTCCTGCTCCCTTTGCACATGTGCATAACGTGTCGTAAGAGAACGAGTTTATGAATCAATAATGAAATTTGTTAATAACCTGATTGATTGATTAAACTAAACAATGCTCTTTGCCTTTAAATGGGCGTGTCTTACTTATGGTGGAATTCGTAGAGGTCCTGCATGTTCCCAAAAATGATGTGCTCCTTGTTGATGATTCCTGGGGGAATCTCCTCCACGCCGCTGGTCATCTCCCACAAGTACGTCTGCGTGAACAGCAGAGAGGAAAGGCCACAGTTACCATATTTTCCAGATGTTTCCAGACGTTTGGTGCGCGTCTCGGAGGTTTTCTTACGTCCATGCATTCCCGCAGGTCTCGCACATAGGTTTTCTCCGTCTGAATCAGCTCGGCCATGATGAACCTAGACACACACACAAAAAAACACACACACAGGCACAAGTTGGCAGCTTGTCATACTGTCCTCATTCAAGCGGTGAATAATCAATAGCTCCTTCTCAGCTTCTCAGCGTCGTCCATTTACTGCAGTGAATAATGAAAGCCTTATGGGGCCATTAAACTCGGCCATAAACCTGCCAGGAGTGACATAAATTATGCTGCTGATTTGTGGCACGAGGCTGAAGTGACACAGTCCCCCTCCGCCCAGCGCAGCAGAGAGAAGCCGAACAGACGGAGAAGGATGTTTAAAGTCCATCATGCCTTCACATTTACATTAAACTCCCTTATTCAGCGTTGACAAGAACAATGACGGATCAGTTTGGAGCTCGTCCTCTGGAAACAGCGCCGGGCTTCTTGTTCGCCTAATTCAATTAACTCGGCAGTAAATCTTTGGTTTTCTGAAGGGAAAGCGCTGACTTGTTATCGTTTCCTTATTATGTAAAGTAAACGCAGTCCTGACTGCATTCATAAAGCAGGCTGCTTTTAATCTGCTGACGCTCAGAACGGCGTGGCAAACAGGAAGCGGCTCACGTACTCCTTCCTGCGCGCCGACTTGCGTTTCTCCTCGTTCGGCTCGTGCGCGGCGGCGTCCCTGAGTTTGATCTCTGACCCCGGAGGAGTGGCTGGGATGATGTCCAGCTGAAGGTCCTTGCTCTAGAAAAGAGGGACACTCAAAGATTAGAGGGCGTACTGAGGCATCATGGGAGTGAATTAGGTTTTAACTGGGGATGGATATGGGGGAATAATAAAATCTGACTTGTTTTCATGCCAGATCAGATTTTGTTTTCTTGCACTTTTTCTAAATAATTACAAATGACAGAAAATAATTTTGACAAGTGGTTTTTACTCCCTTCTGTGAGTTTACAACCAAATATTAGGACCAGGCAATGAGAATTTAGTTTAATCATGAGAATATCTTGATGTTATTAAAAGAATAAAAAACTGAATTTTACCAGAAGTTTTAAAATTACAAGAAATTTATTTTAATGAGAAAAAAGCCTGGATAGATCATTTTCTTGTTTTTTTTTTTTTTTATAAAACTCAGACTTACTTTATTGTCATTGCACAAAGACACAACAGTGAATTTGGCAACAAAATGTCATTGCCTGGCTGCACAAAAAATAAATCTGACTTTAAATACATGTAGATATATAAAATTGTTACTGGGGAACGTAAGAAAAAAATATTAGGACCTTTTTCTCGTATTATTTAGACTGTATTGATGCAACATCATAGCTTTCTCACAGAAAAGGAAAACAAAAGAAATGACCCTTATAATTTGTCGTAGAGTTGACCTGAATTCAAAGTTTAAATGAACAGAAGCTGCTAGTCAAACAAGATGGCCGCCCTGGGCGTCATGACATCACTCTGAACTATGGAAACCCAAGGAGTGAAATGGTGAAAAAACAAATCCAGATTTCAACAAATTAAATTTTCAAATGCCAAAAATCTGACTAATGGCTCAAACAGATTCATCGTCCAGCCCTGATTTTAAGCATCGATCACCCGTACCGCCTTGTTGGAGTCTGACGGGATGCCCAGGGCTTTCTCCAGGCTGCTGCGGTACTTGTCCATGCGCAGGGAGAAATCTCTGTAGCGTTTGTCCACAGCCGTCACCCACTTCTTAATCTCCGCCGCGTGGCTGTGGCCTTTCTCGCAGAATCCGTCGGCCAGCTGGATTAGCAGCTTCACGCGCTCCTTGGTTTGCTTTAGAAGGAGAGCAGAGTGAGTTTAATATTCAAATCTGCAGAAGATGACATTAAATCTGTGTTGTTGCGACCTCTGACCCTGGCTGTGATGTGGAAGTCCTCGTGCTCCTTCAGGAGTTCCTGCGTGTGATGGATGCTGGAGCCGGTCGATGTGTGTGTAGACAGGTAAAACTCCCCGGTGTCATGAATCCACTCCAAAGCCTAGACACACACACACACACACACACACACACATTTGTTTGACACTGTTACGTGTCTCTGTGTGTCCTCTCCCTCTGAATAAACCACAGCATTCCCGTCAGGCTTCCAGGTTTCTGTCTCTGGATGTGTTTGCTGTACCTGCTTGGCGCTGCGTTCAAACACCACGTACTGCTGACACTGGTCCAGCCGCCGCTTCCTCATGGTCCAGAAATGCAGGACTCTGTTTTCTCGCTGCAGCAGCTCGTTCAGGATGTCTGAACACAAAACAAACAGGAAGGATTTCAGTGGAGACGTTTAACTCTGTGACGGCCGAGTTAAATCAGAAAGATTTTAGAAGTAGTGTAAATTATTTCACTTTTTATACATATCCACATGTGAATAATACGTAAATCAATTGCATTCATTTCTACAGTTCTTCCACTTAGGAACCCCGAGTCTCCATGAATAATTAACTTAACAAATCTCTATTTGATTGTTTTAAAAATGTAATCTTGCTCATCTATACCCAGTGTTAATTATACATTTTTGTATTAATAATTGAACTGGCTTTCTGTTTAGGCTGACTAAGACATCTTTGTATTCGTGCTTTCACCGAAATAAATAAATAACTTCCAACGCTGCATCCAAAAAGCCAGCCAATGTGACCTACATCTGTCTTTTTCACAACAGTCTGAACAACTAGATGACTATCTTTTCACCCTCAAAAAAATTCTGAATTGTGCTCCTTCTGCTGTTGTGAATCAGAAATGAATACAACTGCTTTCAAGGCGTCTGCAGTCTGAAAGGTCATGTTGCATTTTATCTGACTTTTACGTCATTCATGTGAGACATGCGTCATAATTCTGCACCAGAAGAAGACAAATTGAACGTAATCAGTGGCTGAGAATTATAATTATAAAATTCTGAAAGACGTCTGTGTCACTGAGCTGCATCACATCCCAATCCCACCACGACTGGCTCCGACTTCGCATCCAAACTGATTTTTCTATAGAAGTTGATGCTCCACATGAGGCCATCGCTGTTAGTTGTGTTTTCCTTTTATTATCTTCCTTTGTCTTGTTATGATCTTGTGATACTGTCAGCTGCCAATGCTGAATAAACTTTAAAATCATGTTATCCACTATTATTTGTATAAACTGTCCGCTGCTGTGTGACGATGTTCTGAGTCACGTTGGGGATGTAAATCATTCACACACAAGTCTAAATTCAGTCACAACCTCTAATAGTATGAACGACCAGGCAAAAAATGAAAACTGGATTTGAGCATCAGAACCTGCTGTATGAACGCAGCCTCAGCTCCCTTCAGTAAATTATCCATCACTTACTTTTAACCTGTTGTTCCGGCGCCTTGACGTGGCTCAGCATCCCCGGCATGTTGACGCTGTTTCTGTGCATGTACTTCAGGAAGACGTCCGCGTTTCTTCTGGCCAGAGTGCAAGCCTGGCAGAAACGTCAGAAAAGTCAGAGCAGAAGTGTGACCAAAGACTTGGTTTGGTTTCATTTTCACAGGACGCGTCGCACCTTGAGGAACGCCTCCTTCTGTTCCAGGTGCTTGCTGATCATGGGGGTCACATGGTCCGTCTCACAGTTGGGTCCCAGCTTGTCAGCTCCTCCGCACCAGTCCTCCTCCCTCTTGTACTCCTGCTCCAGGCTCTCCAGCACGCTGCACACCTGAACACAAAGTCAGTCAGAGACACAGAGCAGCGCTTTAAATGGACAGAAACAGCAGCTGGGCTTCATGTTTTAACATCTTATTTATACGTTTACAGTATTAGGGTTTTTTTTATAGGATACTGTTTTGTAGGTACAATGCAGGACTAGAAAAGGAAAAAAAAAGGAAAAAAGAAAGATGAAGAGAAAAACAACAGAAAGAGAGAGAGAAATAGAAAAAGAGAGAAAGAAAAAGAGAAACCATTAAAGAAAAAGACAGAAAAGAAATAGAGGAAAAGAGACAAAGAGAGAAACAAATTAAAAAAAGAGAATGACAGAAAGAAAGGAAGAACAAAAGAAAGAGAAAGATAATACAGAAAGAAAAAGAATAAGAAAAAACAGACAAAAAAATAAAATTTTTTAGCAACACATTTTTTTTCAATTAATAAAAATTATGACATCAGTATTTTACACCCTAGGAGACATTAACATAAACAGCTAACTGTCCATAAACTACCAAAAGCAACATTGTTGAAAAGCACAGAAAGAAAAACTCAGTCAGGTTATTCATCAATAACAAAACCAAACAGAAACCAGATGTTTATTGTTTTTAACCATCAAAGTCATCAAATTTTTTTTTTGTCAACTTTTTCCTCTGCATTGTTTTTTATCTTATTTCTCCAAACATAAATTTCATTTTTTTTGTCCTATTAAAAAGATGCAACAATTTCCTCTTAGTAGAAAGACAAATAAAGAAAAAAGTGTGACCGGGTCTCCTACCTGTTCAGACGTTTTGTAGAAAGCCACGGAGGCGTTGACCAGCTTCAGTCGGTCCTCCATCTTCAGCATGAGCTGCTGCCAGTGGGAAGCCACGTTCTCTGCACAGTCTCTGATCAGGTCCATATCGTAGTGGTTGGCCTGCAGCAGAGCCTCCGCCTTCTGCTGGACCTGCAGGGCGCTCTGGTGGGTCTTCTGCAGAGGGACGAGATGAGAAGAGGACGCTTCAGTCAAATCTGAGCAGAAAACTGGAATAATGGGAAAATCCAGTATGGCTTTACCTCAATGGCGTGCTGGAACTGTTCGTGTTCCCGCTGCAGTTGCTCCGCCTCCTGCAGGGAGCTGGCCGTGATTAGACCGGCGTTAAGCATCGATTCACCGTTTCGGATCCAGCCCAGAACCTGAGGCGGCAAAAACAAAGCCTAAGCCTTCATTTGCATCTCTTTAAAACTCTGCCGGCATGACGCAGCCGTGTGTGCGAGTCCGACCTGCTTGACTTCAGCCTGCAGGTGCCTCAGCTGGACGCACTGCTCCAGGTGCCGGCGGTGCTGCTCTGCTGCCAGGTCCAGCTCCCGCTGCTTCTCATGGAGGAACTCCAGCAAGTCCTGAACCCGCGTGGCCATGTCCACGTCGCGATCGCACAGTAACTCCACGCCTGCACAGAGACGGGACAGTCGCATTACCCTCCAATGAGATGACCTGACTACCAGGCCACACTTGTAAAAAAGGCTTGTAATAACCATAAAAAATACTTGAAAGTATTTGGCATGTAACAGTACTCAGTATAAAAACCTACAATGTGCTTAAAACTCTGATCTAAGATGGTCTGAAGATCAGAGAAGCTTTTAACTTGCTCTTTTTTACAACACTTTTGGAAAAAAATAAAATAAAATTGTTTCTGTTTTCAAACTGAGTCTTGTTATACCAACTGAAAAGTTGTAGAAAATCAGAGTGAGGAAATTATCTGAATAAAAACATTAAAAAAATGTATTTTTTTTTTAAATTCACATCTGTAAACCTGAAGATGATCAAAATGACTAATATTCTGTTTATATATTTTCTGTGTTCACTGCATGTTGCATAATGCAGCCTCTCCTTGCGTGCGCTCACACAGCACCTATTAGCATTTAGGTTCACAGGTGAGTTATTATGGTTGGTGAGTGGGAGCCTCTCATCACCAACTCTGAGTGAATCTGACCCGGGACACCTACACAAGAAAACTAATGGAGCCAACACAGAAATCAGTAGCAACACGGAGCTGAACATGAGCTGCAGCCTGATGTGGTGGGCAAACACTCAAACACACAATGTGGGGCAGCAAATAAATAAGAAGGGAAAAGAATTTAAAAAAATAATAACTTTACAGACACGTTTCAATGTAATATGTGTAAATCCTGTTCCCAGCTCCCTGCTGGAGGGCAAAAACCTGTTCACAGAAAATGATGTGCTAAAGAAAAAGGGACGTAGTGCTTAGCTACTAATCGTCAACACAATGACAACCAGATAACGAGGTCCGATGATGTCACATTTCACAGGTCAGGAAAAAGTGTTAATTTAAACAAATACAGAGGGAGAGGGAAGAAGGTCAGATATGCTAACTTGACTTTGACAACCTTAACATGCAGATGTGCTACAGAATTTGGTTTGTTTCTGTTTAGTTAAAAAAAATAAGCCGACTCACATACCAACTCTGGCAGATCATCAGTGGAGCTGATGTTTAAATTAGCTAATCAGCCACAGCTGCGTTCAGACGATCACTTATTAAGAATCACAAAATAAATATTAAGCCTGAAGACGCGATACTGTAACGGACTGAATGTTCTGTTTGTTGTGTGGGAAATGTTTGTGGGTTTTTATTGTTGAATCTTGATGTACTAATGGAGCTGTTGTAAATCAGTTGCTGTGGCAACAGGTCTGTGTGTAGTGTAGAAAGCATGAGAAAAAAAAAAATTGTTGATTTGAGTTCAACAGTTTTTCTGCATTATTTCCCCTTTCCTGTGGCGCACTGCACTAAATTAATAATCTCTCCATCTTCAGGTTTCACTTAGGTAACAGAATAGTCCTGCTGCGGCAGATTGTCTATGGATAGCAAGTAAAGGAATCGTCTTTTTGCCCTCCAGCGTTGGGCACACAGGTGACAACAACACGCAACATGTCTATAATCTATCAAAGACCTGAGGTTTTTTACAGGTGTGAATGCAGGCGGGAGCTCACCTGACGCCTGGACTTCGTTGACGTATTGCAGCAGCTCCTGCCCCTGGTGGATGACGTCAAACGTCAGGTTGTTCATGGTCAGGGCCTTGTCGGCGTGGTGCTGGAGCCGCTGCTCAGCCAGCGTCAAGTCCTCCGTGTCAAAGTCGCTCTTCTGACCCGTCAGCTCCTCGTTCCACGACTCCAAGTCTGAGATGATCTGACGAAGGATTACGAAAAAGTTAAGACGCTATGAAAGAAGAAATCTCATTCCAATGCACTGCAAGTTAAACATGTTTACAATCTTCCTTTTTTTTTTTAATCTTGAAGTAAAAATTTTTATATTTTTGTACAGTTTTAGTTGTCGTTCTTTTACCAAATGGTTTTTTTTTTGTCTGTATGCACCGATTAATGATTAAATCGCTAAATTAGATGATGACTTTTTCAATAAACGATTAATCACAATTAATCGTTTCAGGCAAACTGATAAGTCTTGGGATATTAACTGCTAACTCCAAACACTACAATGCGCCCTTGTGACATCAAAAAATCAATCTCCAACCTTTTTAAAAACATATATTATTATTCACAGCACACAGTTTCACCATGCCTCCCTTACATCAATGGCGTCTCTCTCAAAGATGCGCAGCTGGAGGAAGAGATCCAGCTTGATCTTCCTCTCCTGGAAGAGCTCCTCCATCTGAGCCTGGGCCTCGTCCAGCTGCTGGAGGACGCTCTCGATGTGGTTGATGGAGCTGTTGTGGGGCGTCTTGTTGCTGGAGATGGCAGAGTCCCTGGAAGAAAAAACGTTCGCAATTAAGCCATAATCTGCAGAGTGCAGCTCTGAGGAGCTATAAAAGATCCTGCAGGGCATCATGCCAGTCAGGGTGAGCTGCTCTGGAAAGTGCTGTGCTGGTATAAAATGCTGCGGCAGCACCAGCATGGAAAAGAAGCGTTAAAAAATAAAAAGAGTCTAAAGCTATCTCTAATTTGCTAATCGGCTTTTTACTTGAAATTTAAATCCACAAGTGGTTTCACAAAAAGGCTAATTATGATGAGGTGGTGTTGGTGGAGAACATGTTGTGCACTCCAACAGCTCAGTCCTACACGCAGAAGGTGTGTGAAGCTACAGTTCCCTCTCGGAGAGAGAAAGAGAGAGAGGAAGAGAGCGGCGCACAATTAGACACACGTTTATAAAAGTGGTCTTATGTAAGAACCCGCTGCGGAGCCAAGTCGCCAGGGAGAGGGTGGCGAGCACAAAGAGAAAAGAGGGAGTGAGGAGAGGCACTGGAACATCCTCTGCATAAAAATAAAGCTGGACAGCCGCATCCACCTCTCTCACACCGCCTCTCATCATCGCCGCTTGCCGTTTTTGGGCTTAATGCACTTCATTAACGTCTTCTAGGGAGATTTCTCTTAGCGTATATTTAGCTTTGTTGAGTGTTGACACGTTTATTCCAAATTACAAATCCACTCCTGCCTGAATTAGAGCTACGATGAAGAAGACAAGCATCAAAGACGACTGTTTGTTGTACTCTGGTTTACTCTGGTAAACGGTGTCTAAACTTTGCAGCCGAGACAGTTTTGCACTCAGACCTGAACCTTCAGAGACACATAAAGACAGTTATAAAGTCAGCCTTTTATCACCTGAACAGAAGAATATCCAAGATTAAAGGACTAATGTCTAGATGTAGATGACATAGAGCACTTTGAACTGCCTAGTCGTTGAAATTTGCTACACAAATAACCTTGACCTGACTTAGCAAGTTATAAAAAACACATGATATTATTACTGTTGAATATTACATTTATAATATTGCTTACATTTACACCATGTTTTTCCTCACTTGCCTATTTGATTCCATTATCACATTGTTAAAAATGACCTTCAGAGAGCTTCAGTATCTATAAATATGTTATCAAGTGCAGGAAAAATCCAATGAACTAGTTGAACATAAAAACATGCAAAGTAAATTATAACAACCTACCAGATATTGTGCTAAAGAAGTCCTATGCAACCACAATTTTGCACATTGTGCTATTCGACTAAACATAAAAATAGAGATAGAATCAAATGGTTTAGCTTAAAACACATCGAAATGTTTAAATGGCCCAGTCACAGTCTTGACCTTACGCAAGCTGAGAAGAATCTGTGAAAAGAATTAAAATGTGATGCTTACAGAAGCTCTTCATCTAATGTGACTCTGCATGAATTATTTCATAAAGAAGAAATATTAAGTCTCTAGACGTCAAAAGCTGCGAGAAACTTGAAAAGACTTGAAAGAGTAAATGGGGCAAAAAGTGATTCTACTTTAATATTGTTTAAGAAGGACTGAATGTGAAAACCTGGTAAATATTTTTAGTCAAATATTTTGAAAACCAAAAGTCAATAACCAAACTCTCAATAAAAAGCCTTCAATTGTGTAGTTGCAATGTGACAAAATGTAAAAAAAAAGTGTGGAAAAATAACTGTCCTCTCATCACTTTTACAGTAAACTTACTGTTCTCCTTTCCGTCTCTACAAGTATAGAAAGAAAGACATCAAAATGTGTCATGAAGAGATAAAAATGAAAGAGAGTCATCACTTCGTATCTTTGACACAGACTTGCCTCAGAGTACAGACAGGTAGAGAGAAACTGGGGGAAAAACATGATGAATAATCTCAAGTATTTGGCCCGCCTCTCTGCACCTGAGCTGCTGGATGAGGTCCTCGCCCTCCTTGATGACGTTGACGGTGACCTGCAGCGTGGTCTGCTGCTGCTGGCCGAAGCGCTTGATCAGATCCTGGACGGCCTCCACGGACTCGGCGTAGACGTCGTCCAGCAGCTCCTTCTGCAGTTCCTCCAGCCACGTCCACAGCTGGAGACGGAGGCAGACGTCAGCCTAGGCAGCAGCTTTTGTCTCATTACGAACGACCCTGTGTTTGGTTTTTATCATCCGAGTAACCGCACAGTAAATCATAGTATTTATAAACGTAAAGCTGGATATCTATACACAAAACCGACCCTACAGACATACCTCCGCTAAAGTATTTATTTATATTTCTCTGACTAATTGGACTGAACATGTAATGTACTCCACGCTTCATTTCAACAGGTAATTTTGTTCCCTCCCTCAGAGAGCTCTCATCTCATCGGTACAGGCACACAGCCCACCATCCACTTCAGCGCTGTGTCACCGTCGCCTGCCCACCTCTTTGACGTGCGTGTGGAAGGCGACAGACATGTCCAGCAAGACTTTGCGCTGCTCCACGCGGCGGACAAAGTCTTGGATCCTGTCTTCAAGCTGGTGGGCGGCCTGGTAGATCTCCTCCGGGTCGCACTCTCCCGTCTGGGCCAGCTGCTCGGCCGCCTCCAAGAGCTTATCCGCATTGGTGTAAGTGTTCTACGGAGAGACGGAGACGGAGAGAGAGGTGGGTTTCAACAAGGGGGCAGCGTGAAGCGAGCGAAACGTCTGTTATGAAAGAGACGGAGGCACCGAGGAGCAAAGTGAAAAGCAGGATATGCAGATGATGATGATGATGATGAAGAGGAAGAGAGAGATGTTGAGGCAACAAACAGAAACAGGAGGCAGAGTATCAAGAGGCTGATTTTACAGAAGATTTTTTTTTTTATTGAATTCATTGAGATTTTAAATCCAAAGACACTAATTAAAGTCTTTAGATTTTTGTTTTAATAAAACTAATAACTAGATTAATAATTGTTATTTCCTTCAAGTGTTTTGAGGCATTTTAACTGTCAGATGTCATTCTATGTAGCTTTTTACCTCTAGTTTTAATACAGTTTGCTTTATTTTTTTAGACAAAAAGCAAATCACAAGTTAAAATATTTCTCAAAGTAATATGGTAGAAAGTTTTTATCAGGTGGTTCAAAAATCTAAACTCTGTCTTAAGGCGTTCAGGTTTAAATTTATGGTCTTATAGTTAAATATTGTAAATTGAAAAAATGTTTTTTAGAAAAATGTAACAAGTGCTTATGTCAGCAGTTCAATTTAATTCAACTCTTAGATTTTGTAGATTTTAGCATTTTTGTGAATAACTTTACCAGTATGGAGGTCTATTCTGGGAGCAAAAAACTGGAGAAAAATACTGAAATTACTGAAAAAAACTTTTAGGGTACTGTAATCCCTAATAAAACTTCCAATTTGAGTTCATTAAAGTTATTTATTCACATTATTTGCATCCATTTTCATCTCACCAGCTGATGTCGGGATTTATATTTAATTTTATGCCAACCAAATGTAGAAAAACTCACAGAAGCCTGCTTTTAATGCAAACAGGTTCCATTTTATTTCTAAAATAAAAGCAACAATAACAGTTGAGTAATATTCCTGGCTTGCAGATGTTTAGATGTTTAAGGTGAACAGTTAGCGTTGCAGAGCGTCTCTGTGTTAGTTATAATCCAGACACAGACCTGAGCCACTTCCTCGAAGTCCTCGTGGCGTTTCTGCAGCGCTCGGGCTCGGTGGAGGGACTTTCCCACGCCCGTGTGTTTGCTGAGGAAGGCCTCGCCGTGGTTTTCTATCCAGTCCAAAACCTGGGAGGGAAAAAAATCCACCAGATTCACCAAGGAGCCAGGAGCGACTGAACAAGGGGCGACCACCAGGGGGCGCGCTGTGAAAGCGGAGCTGCAGAGTGGTGGAACTGTTAAGATGCGAAGTAAAGTCGTGTTCTGTGAAAAAAACAAACTCTGAGCCTTGCTCCCGTCCTGCATTCAGTCACGATGTGAATGGAGGAACACCATCTGCACGGACATATGACCCAGTTCGGTTACCGCAGCAACAGTTGCCATGTCAACACACTCGGAAGCAGCCACGGGGTTTGTTTCTTTTTTTTGTCAGGCAGGAACTGTATTATCATATTTGGACTCCGTGATGAAGGCGTGCTCCCGACTGCAGCTGCAGATTCCAAATTTAAATTCTTCCACTCACTGAATCGCCATATAATCCTTTTGTGACATGTATTAAAATAAAAAAAAAAGAGAAGAAGAAGGATGATGCTCCGAATGCATCATCCTGCGTGTTTCGGCGTGTCGTACCTGCTGGACGTCCTGCTGAAAGACGCACAGCTGCAGGCGCTGGTGCAGACGCACTTTGCGGTGCTGCCAGATGTTTTCCAGCTGCCTCTGGTGGTGCAGCACCTCGTGGATGATGTCCAGGACGTGGTGCACGGCCTTGGAGTAGTTGGCTGAAGCCGTTAGCGAGTCGGCGCTGCCCGGGGTCAGAGGTCGCTGCAGCTTGTCTAGCAGGGCTTTCCCGTCCTGGCTCACCTGAACAAATGTTCACACATTTTTACTCATAAGGAGAAGACCGCTAAAAATCCACAACCAGAATAAAATAATCTTGATGGGCATATTTATTACATATTTTTATAATTATTTATTTATCTTAAGGTTCACTGTATAAAGTAGTTCTGGAAGAAGTAAATACTTCATATGTTTTATTTAGGGCATCATTGTGTAAACAGGAGGTAAAACAAGTCATGTCCCTTTAACTTTCCCCAGATCCACTAAATTAGCTTCATTATAATGATCAACCCTCCCTGATGAGCAAAAGCATCCCCACAGCATAATGCTGCCAATACTATACTTTTATGTGAGGATGGATGAAGATTTAATCTTTTCTAATTAGTAACTCGTTGACTTCTGAAGACAATTTGTCACACCGGATTTTGCTGAATACAAATTAACATTTTTATTAGTAATTTGGTTTTAATTATTGACAATTTGGAGGATAAAAAAACCCACTGGAAACAAAATTTTATTCCATTTGGTATATGAAACTGAGCTCTACAAACATAACAAGAGCCAGATTGGGCTCAACTGAACACTTTGGAAATGTTCAATTAGTTTAGTTCAGGTTCTTGTGTTTCATCCTAAAAACAGAATTAACCAAAAAAAACAAACAAAAAAAACAAAAACAAACAAACCTGAAAGAAAAAAAAAGTTCTGGATGTTTGTAATGGAATAATATGTTTAGTTATAGGTTTCATTCTCTTCCTAATGGAGAACATTTCCACATGTAACAGCTGTGTTTCTTAAAATCGGTCTCAATTAAAAGTCAAACTCAGTCCCGTACTCACAGCCGTCTTTGGTAAACAGGCAGCTACAATGTTTAAAGGTAAACAAACGCTGCGGACCGACATCCATCAACAAATCATTGTGACTTTTCCTGCCTGGCACGAGCCAAGCTCCAACATCAGAGAACACTTTAAAAAATGAAACCTGGCAGAAATAGCCACCAGCACTTTTTCCAAGCGGGGCGTCACATTTACGTGGAACTAATTAATACCAGAATTTGTTTCCGAGTACGACTGAGGCAAACTTCAAGGGGGATACTATGTAGCAGCAGCTGACTGAACAGCGTGCCTTCAGGCACATTTCTGCAGCGCAGAGTGTTTTACCTCAGAGTAGGCAGCTGTGATGTGCTCATACAGGCCTTGGTGGTGGTGAATTGCATCTTCCAGGTCCTGCAGCTCGGAGGGCAAGTCCACCTCGCCACATGCCTTGCACCACGAGTCCACATTACTCATGTACTGAAGCGAGAACGCACACACACAGACGAGTCAGGCTAAGAGGAGCTGCACTTCAGGAAGACTGGAAGTACAGAAGACGCAGCTTGTTTCTATTGTTACTAAGCTGAAACACGTAGAAGTTTAAAGTTTTAAGAGAGTTATTAGTCTGAGGTGGCTTCCTGCATGGACACATTTATACAGACTGACATCATAGACGGAGGTTTTTAATGAAAGCAAGCTAAACTTGAATGCTGTAATGCTTTTGCTGTAAATGCATCCTGAAATACAAATGCTCAAAGGTACAATAAAGGAAAGCTGTTATTGCATTTTAGGCAATAAAATGTTTATTTTCTTATTGAAAAAAATTATTTATTTGTTTATT